>NC_142798.1:32294350-32547672 GCF_049724085.1 Artemia sp. Qi Xiang Cuo
TGTTTGTATGTGTTTTTGTGTGTATATGTGTGTGTGTGTTTGTTTATGTGTGTGTTTGTCTGTGTGTGTTTGTGTTTTTCTGTTTGTTTCTATGTGTGAATATGTTTGTGTATCGATGTGTATGTGTGTGTTGGTGTGTCTTTGGGTGTGTGTTTGGGTGTGGGAGTGTGTGTCTGTGTGTATGTCTTTGTATGTGAGTGTTTTTGTGTGTGTATGTGTGTGTGTGTGTATGTGTGTGTGTGTGTGTGTGTGTGTATTTGTGAGTGTATGTTTGTGTGTATGTGTGTGTGTTTTTTTTTTTGTGTTTTGTTGTGTTTGTGTGTGTTTGTGTTTTTTTGTGTTTTTTTTTGTTTGTGTCTTTTTTTATGTTTGTGTGTATGTGTGTCTGTATGTGTGTATGTGTGTGTATGTGTATGTGTATGTATGTATCTGTGTTTTTATGTGTGTGTGTTTGTTTGTGTGTGTGTGTGTGTGTGTGTTTGTGTGTGTGTGTGTGTGTGTGTGTGTGTGTGTGTGTGCATGTTTGTTTGTGTGTGGTTTTGTTTTTTTTTGTGTGTGTGTGTGTGTGTGTGTGTGTGAGTGTATGTTTTTTTGTGATTGTGTGTGTGTTTGTGTGTGTGTGTGTTTGAGTGTGTGAGTTTGTTTTCGTGTGTGTGTGTGTTTGTGAGTTTTTGTGTGTGTGTTTGTGTGTGTGTGTAAGTTTTTGCGTGTGTGTAAGTTTTTGCGTGTGGGTGTAAGTTTTGTGTGTGTGTGTGTGTGTGTGTAAGTTTTTGTGTGTGTCTGTTTTTTTGCGTGTGTGTGTAAGTTTTTGCGAGCGTGTGTAAGTTTGTGTCTATGGTTGTGTTTGTGTAAGTTTGGATTTGAATATTGGTTCTTGGCTTAATTTATTGACGTGTGTGTGTAAGAGTTCGTGATTTATTCTATAAGTTTTTGTGTTACATTATTATTTAGTGTGAATGTTTCATTGGGTTTTGGTGTTGGTTTTTTTGTAAGTTTTTGTGTGTCTGTTTAATTTTTGCGTGTGTGTGTGTAAGTTTTCGTGTGTGTGTGTAAGTTTTTTTGTGTGTGTGTTAGTTTTTTTGCATGTGTGTTAGTTTTTGTGTGTGTGTGTGTTATTTTTTGTGTGTCTTAGCTTTTGAGTGTGGTTATAATGTTTTTTTGTCTTTTTGTTTGTTTGTGTGTGTGTGTGTGTGTGTCTGTCTGTGTGTGTGTGTTTTTTTGTGTGTGTAAGTTTTTTGTGTGTGTGTAAGTTTGTGTGTGTGTGTGTGTGTGTGTGTGTGTGTGTAAGTTTTGGCGTGTGTGTGTAAGTTTTCGTGTGTGTGTGTGTTAGTTTTGTGTGTGTGTGTGTGTGTTAGTTTTTGTTAGTGTGTGTTTTTGTTTGGGAGTGTTTGTTTTTTATTGTGTTTTTTATTTTTTTTGTGTGTTTGTGTTTTTTTTTTTTTGTGTCTAAGATATTTTGTGTGTCTGTTTTTTCGTGTGTGTGTAAGTTTTCGTGTGTGTGTGTGTGTTTTAGTTTTTGTGTGAGTGTTAGTTTTCGTGTGCTTGTGTATGTTTTTGTGTGTGTGTGTGTTTGTGTGTGTGTTTTTATGTGTGGGTTTGTGGGTTTATTTGTGTGAGTGTGTTTTTATTTGATGGTGTGAGTTTGTTTAATATATTTTTTGTGTGTTTAATTTTTTGTGCGTGTGTTTTAGTTTTTGTGTGTGTGTGTAAGTTTTTGTGTGTCTAAGCTATTGCGTTTGGATATAAGTTTTTTGTGTGTTTGTGTAAGTTTGTTTGTGTGTGTGTGTGTGTGTATGTGTGTGTGTGTAAGTTTTTGTGTGTGTTAGTTTTTTTTGTGTGTGTTTGTAAGTTTGTGTGTGTGTGTGTGTGTGTGTGTAAGTTTTTGTGTGTGTAATTTTTGGCTTGTGTGTTTTAGTTTTGGTGTGTGTGTGTTTAAGTTTTGTGTGTTTGTGTGTGTGTGTGTTAGTTTTTGTGTGTGTGTGTGTGTGTATGTGTTTGTGTATGTGTGTGTGTGTGTGTGTAAGTTTTTGTGAGTGTGTAAGTTTTGGTGTGTGTGTGTGTGAGTTTTTTTGTTTTGTTTTGTTAGTTTTTGTGTATGTGTTTGTGTGTGTGTGTAAGTTTTTGTGTGTGTGTAAGTTTTGGCGTGTGTGTGTGTGAGTTTTCGTGTGTGTGTGTGTGTGTAAGTTTTGTGTGTGTGTGTGTGTGTGTGTAAGATTTTGTGTGCATGAAAGTTTTTGAGTGAATGTAAGTTTTCGTGTGCATGTGTAATTTTTTGTGTGTGTGTGTGTGTGTTAGTTTGTGTGTGTTTGTGTGTGTGTGTAAGTTTTGGCGTGTGTGTGTTAGTTTTCGTGTGTGTGTGTGTGTGTGTGTAAGTTTTCGTGTGCATGTGTAAGTTTTTGTGTGTGTAAGTTTTGGCGTGTGTGTGTGTAAGTTTTCGTGTGTGTATGTGTAAGTTTTGTGAGTGTGTGTGTGTGTAAGTTTTTGTGCGTGTGTGTGTGAGTTTTTTTGTGTTCATGTGTAAGTTTTTGTTTGTTTTTGTGGGTGGGTGTGTGTTTTGGTGTTTTTGTGGGGTTGTGTTTCTGTTGGTTGGTGTGTGTGGGTGTTTGCTTGTTTGTGTGTGTGTAAGTTTTGTGTGTGTGTGTGTGTGTGTGTGTGTGTAAGTTTTTGTGTGCATGTAAGTTTTTGTGTGCATGTAAGTTTTCGTGTGCTTCCCAAATCATCAGTTTCAGAGAGCATTCACCTACGAAATACTAAGAAACCTTAGCTCAGAAAAGTCTGAAATAGCCAACTACTCATCCCAAACTCGAAGTTTCAGACAACAAACACCTATGAGTGACTAAGAATCCTAGCTGTGAAAAGTCCTAAAAGCAAACTATACCTCCCAAATCATAATTTCTGAAAGGACACACCTATGAAAGCCTAAGAAATCTAACTCAGAAAAGTCAAAAATAGCAAATTAACCATCCCAAATCATAGGTTTCAGTCAACACACACCTACGAATGGCTATGAAATCCTGCTCAGAAAAGTCAAAAAATAGCAACCCACACACCCCCAAATCATAGGTTTCAGACATCACACACCTACGAAAGACTTGAAATCCGGTTATGAAAAGTCAGAAATAGCAAATTACATATCCCAAATCATAGGTTTCAGACAACACTCACCTATGAACGGCTAAGAAACCTAGCTCAGAAAAGTCAAAAATAGCAAACTAGTCATTCCAAACTATAGGTTTCAGACAACAAACACCTATGAAAGGCTAAGAAATTCAGCTCAGAAAAGTCAAAAGTAGCAATCCATCCATCCCAAATCATAGGTTTCAGACAACACACACCTATGAACGGCTAAGAAATCTAGCTCGGAAAAGACAAAAATAGCAAACTACATATCCCGAATCATAGGTTTCAGTCAACACACACCAACGAAAGACTAAGAAACCTAGCTCAGAAAAGTCAAAAATAGCAAACTACTCATCCCAAACTTTTGGTTTCAGACAACATTCACCTACGAAATACTAGTAAACCTTAGCTCAGAACAGCCTGAAATCGCAAACTATACATCCCAAATCATAATTTTCTGACAACGCATACCTATGAAAGGCTAAGAAACCTAGCTAAGAAAAGTCGAAAATAGCAAACTACACATCCCAAATCATAGGTTTCAGACACCACACACCTATGAAAGACTAAGAAATCCAACTCAGAAAAGCCCGAAATAGTAATTTACATATCCCAAATCATAAGTTTCAGACAGCATTCACCTACGAAATACTAAGAAACCTTAGCTCAGAAAAGTCTGAAATAGCCAACTACTCATCCCAAATCATAGGTTTCAGACAACACTCACCTATGAACGGCTAAGAAACCTAGCTCAGAAAAGTCAAAAATAGCAAACTAGTCATCCCAAACTAAAGGTTTCAGACAACAAACACCTATGAAAGGCTATGAAATCCAGCTCAGAAAAGTCAAAAGTAGCAATCCACCCATCCGAAATCAAAGGTTTCAGACAACACACACAAATGAAAGACTAAGAAATCCAGCTCAGAAAAGTCGGAAATAGCAAATTACATATCCCAAATCATAGGTTTCAGACAACACTCACCTATGAAAGACTAAGAAACCTAGCTCAGAAAAGTCAAAAATGGCAAACTATTCATCCCAAACTATTGGTTTCAGACAACATTCACCGACGAAATACTAGAAAACCTTAGCTCAGAAAAGTCGGAAATAGCAAACTATACATCCCAAATCATAATTTTCTGACAATGCATACCTATGAAAGGCTAAGAAATCCAGCTCAGAAAAGTCGAAAATAGCAAACTACACATCCCAAATCATAGGTTTCAGACACCACACACCTATGAAAGACTAAGAAATCCAACTCAGAAAAGTCAAAAAAGTAAACTACAGATCCCAAATCATAAGTTTCACTCAACACACACCAACGAAATGCTAAGAAACCAAGCTCATAAAAGCCTGAAATAGCAAACTACTCATCCCAAAGTATTGGTTTCAGTCAACACACACCTACGAATGGCTAAGAAATCCTGCTCAGAAAAGCCTGAAGTAGCAAACTACACATCCCAAATCATAGATTTCAGACAACTCACATCAACGAAAGACGGGTGTTCGGGGAGAGCCTTTGAGGATCTGTGGGTCCCTTGAGGGCCGGTGGTCCTTTGGGAGCTCAGGGGGACCTTTGGGGACCGGTGGAGGGCCTTTGGGGCGCCGGTGGCCCTTTGGGAGCCCGGGGACCTTTGAGGACCATGGGAGGGCATTTGGGGCAGTTGGGGGCCGGTGGAGGGCCTTTGGGACCCCGTTGGTCCTTTGGGAGCTCGATGTGCCTTTGGGGGGCCCGGGGATGGCCTTTGGGGGTCTGGGTGGGCCTTTGGGGGGGCCGGTGGCCCTTTGGGAGCCTGGGGGGCCTTTGAGGGTCCGGGGGGACAGTTGGGGGCCTGGGGGAAATTTAGGGACCGGTGGAGGGCCTTTGGGAGCTTGGGGGGCTTTTGAGGACCGGGGGCTTCCTTCGGGGTTGGGGTAGGAGGATTGGAACCCTTTGGGGTTGGGTTAGAGGACCTCACAACACTGTTCAAATGAAACTTGTGTATTATAACGACCACAGAGTTTCACCATTAAATTCTCTTCTAAAATCTTTCCTAAAATCATCTTTTAAAATGTCTCTAACCGTTTCGCCGAAATAGTTCCATAACCTGTCTAAAACGGTTTCGCCCAAATAATCCCTAAACGCAAATTCAGCGTGTTCCTTTGTTATTGGCATCTCTGCGCTAACGCATTTCAAATTAATATGAAACCTGATTCCCGCGCTAAAACAATTCATCACTAAGATGCTTCTTGCCTAATTGTTTCCATGGCCTTTGGTTATTAATATCCTTTGGAGTTCGACCAAAAGAGTTGTTTCCGAGGCAAAGACATTAATGACTTGGATCTATTCCTGGAGAATCGTTTCTAGGCGAAAATTTTTAAAGTCTGATAGATGATGTCATTGATTGATTGATCTGTCAAGAAAGGGAAATTAATTTGTTTTTTCTAAGGGGAATTATTGATTCACGATAGGTGAATTGAGGTCGACAGCACAGGTGTTCCAAATTCCGGGTTTTTGTTGTTGTAAGTGCACGCTCTCAGCGAATGTCAAGGTCGTTGTTGTTGTTGTGAAATTTAGGTCATTGACCCCATTAACCACGTGTTCCCCCTAATGAGTCCATGCTCATATTTGGTGCCCCGTCAGTATTCTATGCCCATATATGGACCATAAACCACGTGGTTTGTACCGGTGTTGTAAGTGCACGCTCTCGGTGAATGTCAAGGTCGATGTTGTTGTTGTTGACACACTTTGATTACGCAATCAAGTTCTCGGAAATTCACTTCCCCCTCGAGTCCTAGATCAATAACATTGTTCCCGTTAGAATTCAATGCGCATGTGCAACCTTCGTCCCGGAGTTATTACACACAGAAACAACAAATAAATTGACCTTGCAAAAAGAGGTCATTGAGCGATTACGCAATCTTTCTCCCTAGGGAGGCTATGCCCATATTTGGTGTGGGCGTGGGAATTTTTAAAAAAAAGTGTCCGGATCGGGATTCGAAGGGGTATTGTGGGCGTCGGAGTCGGACCCCCATCTCTACTTATATATATATATATATATATATATATATATATATATATATATATATATATATATATATATATATATATATATATATATATATATATATATATATATATATATATATATATATATATATATATATATATATATATATATATATATATATATATATATATATATATATATATATATATATATATATATATCAGACATTGAAAAGTTGAAGACAGTGTTAATTGGAAAAAGTAGTTTTGTTTTTTTAAAGTATTAAGAGACGAACCCGTCAATTGCCCCTTCCTTCCTATATTTTGAACAGTACCTTTTTGGTGTTTTCATTGAAAAATAGCATTCTTTTTATTTAAATAAACAGAAAAAAGAACAAAATTGCCCCCCTCCCAGATTTTAAAAAGTGCATTTCGTCCCCCCCCCCCTAACATTTTCGTAAATTTGCACCCTGTTAAGAGGTGAAAATTGTGCTATCGTAATGGACATAAGAGGCTATAGTACTAAGAGGGGGTGTTAATTTGGTTCCCATTAATTTTCTTTGGCTTGTTGTGTAAATACTGCTCACTTGCTACTATATGTAAATGAACTATTGCCCAAGAAGCGATTTTTTGCCCTATATTGTCTTTGCTGCTTCAAAATTTCAGACAATGCCAAATCATCTGGTTATATTTTAATCAACAGAATAAATCAAAACCTAGTCTCCGAGAGTGTAATTTACCATGCACAACATTGAAAGCTTACCCATCCATACGGTGTTTTTTGTGAAGTATTCGCAGCATTGTCTAGTTTTTCCGGTATCCCAAAATTTTTGCAGTCTCCTCCCCCCCCAAAAAAAAAATCAGGTTGTCTGATTTATCCTCAAAATTAACTTTTACGAAAATTAACAATTCTGTTTTCGTTTGATCATTCATGTATTTATGAATTTTAATTTTGGGGAGATTTTGGAAAGCCAATTTTCTTTCAGAGAAATTTGGTTTTACCGCAAAAAAAATAAAGGTTAATGGAGACACTGTTAAGTCCGGCACGCCAGCAGTCTTAAAAAAAATAATAATATTTGTATATTTAAAGAACACTGCCGAATATGATGCTTGGAAATATGGAAAATGGCCTCACATGCTTGAAGTATTTGAAGAATTTCCATCGGTGTCCATTGACGCAGCTTTATTGGTTTCTCTTCTGCCATTGCTTCAGCCAAGATTTTATTCCGTTTCTTCAAGTCTCGTTTATTTTCCAGAAGAAGTGCAGCTTACAGTGGGCGTTCTTCAATTTCGCTCCCAAGGTTAGATTTTTTAATGCTATTTCTGCTTTAATAAATTACTAAAATCTGAAGTACTAAAGCAAGATTCCATTCCAGCTTATTTATTTATTTATTTAATAGCTGATGTGCATCAATTAGTGCAGTAAATCTACTCTGGTGTGATTTTATGCGAAAGTTTTAAATAAGAAAAAAAAATACTTCAAAATGATGGAACCTGCTGGGATTGAAGTCTACAAGGGCTCACCAACAACAGCCAAATTATTATTTTTACAATTAATTCATGTTTTTGTTTAACTAACTCCAAGTAAAAGACTCCTACGACGTCTCTTTTTTTAAGTAATAAATGAAATCGTCAAATTTTCATGATTTTAAAGCCAAATAAGTAGAATGCATCGTCTGGATTCTAGGAGACGTATAGGCACTACTCTTTTCTTCTTTATCAGTTTAATATCATGAACAAGGTTTAACGGCGATTCCGTAGATATGATAGTTTGAAGTCTGTGGAAACAGTTTGACGTGTTCGGTGAGATTACGTTCCTTGGCGTTTGCTAGACATTTGCAAAAAAGGGGTAATTAGTGATTGGATAATTTTTTAACTGGAAATCTCTGAATAAAATATTTTTGGAGCATGTACTTGACGATAGATAAAAGGGTTAAGGTGATTAGCAATTACGAGCAAGGATCCCCCCACTGGCTCCTGGCAGTAGGCTACGCATATCAAATTACTGTACTGTGGGTTAGGTAAAATGATTAAACACGCTTTTACAATCGGAATTCATTGATTGACATTTGCAAAAAAGGGATAATTAGTGATTGGATAATTTTTTAACGTGAAGGGTCAATTTTGGAGGGAAAACCAAAAATGCTAAGAATTGAAAATAAATGGGATCTGCCTCAAGGGCAAGGCTCAGAGGCCCTTCGTTCCCCAATTTCTGAGGGCAGGGGAGGGGGGGGGGGGTCAATTTTCGAGGGAAAACCAAAAATGCTCAGAATCAAAAATAAATGGGATCTGCCTCAAGGGGACGGCTCAGCGGCCCTTCCTTACCCAAGTTGTGCGGACAGGGGAGGGGGAGGGATAATTGTTGAGGGGAAATCCAAAATACTCAGAATCGAAAATAAATGGGATCTGCCTAGAGAGCAAGGCTCAGAGGCCCCTCCTTCCACAATTTCTGAGGGCAGGGGAGGGGGGAGTCAATTTTGGAGGGAAAAACAAAAATACTCAGAATCGAAATTAAAGGGGATCTGCCTCACGAGCAAGTCTCAGAGGCCCGTCCTTCCGCAAGTTCTGCGGGCAGGGGGGAGGGGGAGTCTATTTGGGAGGTAAACCAACAAATACTCTGAATCCAAAGTACACGGGATCTGCCTCACGGGGAAGGCTCAGAGACCCTTCGCTCCCCCATTTCTGTGGGCCGGGGTGGGGGGAAGTCAATTTTGGAGGGAAAACCAAAAATACTCAGAATCAAAAATAAATGGTATCTGCCTCAAGGGGAAGGCTCAGAGGCCCTTCGCTCCCCCATTTCTGAGGGCAGGGGGGGGGGGTCAATTTTGGAGGGAATACCAAAAATACTCAGAATCGAAAATAAACGGGATCTGTCTCATGGGCAAGGCTCAGAGGTCCCTCGGTCCTCCATTTCTGAGGGGCAGGAGAGGGCGGGGGTTAATTTTGGAGGGAAAACCAAAAATACTCAAAATCAAAAATAAACGGGAATCTGCCGAAAGGGGAAGGCCAATAGGTCCGTCGTTCCCCCATGTCTGGGGGCAGGGGAGGGGGGGGGGTTTAATTTTGTAGGGACAAACAAAAATTATCAACAACGACACTAAAAGGGATCTACCTCAAGGGGCAAGCCTGGGCTGATTCTAGATAGTCGATGAATTTATCTTTGTTGGTTTGAATGTCTAAATTGCCTGTCTGTCTCTGCTTACATGTCTGATTCTTTTTGTTTGTATGTCCGGGTTGGTGTTGCAAGTCCAAGGTGGGTTTTCAGACCTACGTTTTTTTTAGATTTTCGTGCGTGTTTGGTTCCCGGGGTTTACAATTTGAGAAGTTAACTTTAGTATTTCGTGATTTGACGTGCCTGAAATCATGAATTAGAATAGTTAATTAGCTGTTTGAGTTTTCAGACCTAGTTTTTTAGATTTTCGTGGGGGTTAGGTTCCGGGGAGTTATTATTTGAGAAGTGAACTTTAGTATTTCATAGTTTGTCTTGCCTTAAATCATGAATTAGAATATTTAATTGGCTGTTTGGGAATTTTCAGACCTAGGTTTTTGATATTTTCGTGTGTGTTTGACTCCTTAAGTTTATTATTTGAGAAGTTAACTTTAGTATTATGTGGTTTTACATGCCTGAAATAATTAATTAGTATAGTTTATTTTCTGTTTGGGTTTTCATACATAGTTTTGTAGAATTTAACTAGTGTTATGTTCCCGGGGTTTATTTTTTTAGACGTTAACTTTAGTGTTTCGTATTTGAAGTCCCTGAAATCATGAATTAGAATAGGTAATTTGCTGTTTGGGGATTTTCAGACCTGGGTTGTTTAGGTTTTCGTGTGGGTTTGACTTCTGGGGTTTATTATTTGAGAAGTTAACTTTAGTATTTTGTGGTTTTACGTGCCTGAAATCATGAATTAGAATATCTAAATAGCTGTTTAGGTTTTTCAGACCTATGTTTTTTAGATTTTTGTGGATATTTGACTCCTAGGGTTTATTATTTGAGAAATTAGTTTTAGTATTTTGTGGTTTTATGTGCCTGAAATCATGAATTAGAATAGTTAATTACCTGTTTAGGGTTTTCAGACCTAGGTTTTTTAGATTTTCGTTGGTGTTTGTTTCCTGGAGTTTATTATTTGAGAAGTTAACTTTAGTATTTCATGGTTTGACGTACCTGAAATCATGAATTAGAATAGTTAATTAGCTGTTTGGGTTTTCAGACCTTTTTTTTAGATTTTCGTGGGTGTTAGATTCCTGGGGTTTATTATTTGAGAAGTTAACTTTAGTATTTCGTGATTTGACGTGCCTGAAATCATGAATTAGAATAGTTAATTAGCTGTTTGGGTTTTCAGACATAGTTTTTAGATTTTCATGGGTGTTAGGTTCCTGGGATTTATTATTTGAGAAGTTAACTTTAGTATTTGATGGTTTGACGTGCCTGAAATCATGAATTAGAATATTTAATTGACTGTTTGGGGATTTTCAGACCTAGGTTTTTTAGGTTTTCGTGGGTGTTCGTTTCCTGGAGTTTATTATTTGAGCAGTTAACTTTAGTATTTTGTGGTTTTACGTGCCTGAAATCATGAATTAGAATAGTTAATTAGCTGTTTGGGTTTTCAGACCTAGTTTTTTAGATTTTCGTGGGTGTTAGGTTCCTGGGATTTATTATTTGAGAAGTTAACTTTAGTATTCCATGGTTTGACTTGCCTGAAATCATGAATTAGAATATTTAATTGGCTGTTTGGGGATTTTCAGACCTAGGTTTCTTAGGTTTTGGTGGGTGTTTGTTTCCTGGAGTTTATTATTTGAGAAGTCAACTTAAGTATTTTGTGGTTTTACGTGCCTGAAATCATGAATTAGAATAGTTAATTAGCTGTTTGGGATTTCAGACATAGTTTTTTATATTTTCGTGGGTGTTAGGTTCGTGAGATTTATTATTTGAGAAGTTAACTTTAGTATTTTGTGGTTTTACGTGCCTGAAATCATGAATTAGAATAGTTAATTAGCTGTTTAGGGTTTTCAGACCTAGGTTTCTTAGATTCTCGTGGGTGTTTGTTTCCTGGGGTTTATTATTTGAGAAGTTAACTTTAGTATTTCGGGGTTTGACGTGCCTGAAATCATGAATTAGAATAATTAATTAACTGTTTGGGTTTTCAAACCTACGTTTTTTAGATTTTCGTAGGCGTAGCTGATGAAATAATTTAGGTCGTATGATCAATTTAATTTTATTTTTTAATGCACTAGTTTTTCAGTAAGGACATTCGATATCCTAAAAGTGTTTAATTCAAACTTTTACCTTGACCATCGATGTTGTTAGCAGAATTTCAAAAGGATCATTTATGAATGCTGGCGTATCTGATGAAATAATTTAGATCGTATGATCAATTTAATTTATTTTTTAATGCAGTGATTTCACCTCTTGGATATACAGTACAGATACTTCATTCAAGAAATTATGACAAAATCGCAAGTAAGTAACAAACTCTTTATTGTTTTCACCCCTTGGATATACAATGCGGATATTTCATTCAATAAATTATGAAAAAATTGTAAGCAAGTAACAAACTCTTTCCTGAAGTCACATCTTGGATACACAATGCAGAAAATTCATTTAAGAAACTATGAAAAAATTGTAAATAAGTAAGTAACAAATTCTTTCTTAAAGTCACCTCTTGGATACACAATGCAGAAATTTCATTAAAGAAATTATGAAAAAATTGAAAGTAAGTAGCAAATTCTATCTTGAATTCACCTGCTGGATAAACAAAAAGACATTTCTTTCAATAAATTATGACAAAATTCTAAGTAAGTAACAAACTCTTTCTTGAAGTTACCTCTTGGATACACAATTCAGAAATTTCATTTAAGAATTTATGAAAAAATTTTAAGAAAGTAACAAATTCTTTCATGAAGTCACCTCTTGGATACAAAATGAATAAACTTAATTTAAGAAACTATGAAAAAAATTGTAAGTAAGTAAGTAACAAATTCGTTCTTGAATTCACCTGCTGGATAAACAAAAAGACATTTCGTTCAAGAAATTATGAAAAAATTCTAAGTAAGTAACAAACTCGTTATTGTTTTCACGACTTAGATACACGATGTAGAAATTTAATTCAATAAATTATTACAAAATTCTAAGTAAGTAACAATTTCTTTCTTGAAGTCAACTCTTGGATACACAATACGGAAATTTCATTCAATAAATTATGAAAATATTTGTAAGTAAGTAACAAACTCTTTATTGATTTCACCTCTTGGATATACAGTACAGATACTTTATTCAATAAATTATGAAAAAATCGCAAGTAAGTAAAAAACTCTTTATTGTTTTCACCTCTTGGATATACAATACGGAAATTTCATTCAATAAATTGTGAAAAAATTGTAAGTAAGTAACAAACTCTTTCTTGAAGTCACCTCTTGGATAAACAATGCAGAAACTTCATTTAAGAAACTATGAAAAAATTGTAAGTTAGTAAGTAACAAATTATTTCTTGAATTCTCCTCTTGGATACACAATACAGAAATTTCATAAAAGAAATTATGGAAAAATTGTAAGTAAGTAGCAAATTCTTTCTTGAATTCACCTGCTGGATAAACAAAAAGACATTTCGTTCAAGAAATTATGACAAAATTCTAAGTAAGTAACAAACTCTTTATTGTTTTCACGATTTAGCTACACGATGTAGAAATTTAATTCAAGTAATTATGAAAAAATTCTCAGTAAGTAACAATTTCTTTCTTGAAGTCAACTCTTGGATACACAATACGGAAATTTCAGTCAAGAAATTATGAAAATATTTGTCAGTAAGTAACAAACTCTTTATTGATTTCACCTCTTGGATATACAGTACAGATAATTCATTCAATAAATTACGAAAAAATCGCAAGTAAGTAACAAACTCTTTATTGTTTTCACCTCTTGGATATACAATACGAAAATTTCATTCAATAAATTATGAAAATTTGTAAGCAAGTAACAAACTCTTTGAAGTCACCTCTTGGATAAACAATACAGAAATTTCATAAAAGAAATTATGAAAAAAATTGTAAGTAAGTAGCAAATTCTTTCTTGAATTCACCTGCTTGATAAACAAAAAGACATTTCGTTCAAGAAATTATGACAAAATTCTAAGTAAGTAACAAATTCTTTATTGTTTTCACGACTTAGATACACGATGTAGAAATTTAATTCGAGAAATTATGAAAAAATCTCAGTAAGTAACAATTTCTTTCTTGAAGTCAACTCTTTGATACACAATACGGAAATTTCATTCAAGAAATTATGAAAATATTTGTAAGTAAGTAACAAACTCTTTATTGTTTTCACCTCTTTGATATACAATAAGGAAATTTCATTCAATAAATTATGAAAATTTGTAAGTAAGTAACAAACTCTTTGAAGTCACCTCTTGGATACACAATGCAGAAACTTCATTTAAGAAAGTATGAAAAAATTGTAAGTAAGTAAGTAAGTAACAAATTCTTTCTTGAATTCGCCTCTTGGATAAACAAAAAAAAGTCATTTCATTCAAGAAATTATGACAAAATTCTAAATAAGTAACAAACCCTTTCTTGAATTCGTCATTGGGTTGCACAATACATAAATTTAATTCAGGAAACTATGAAAAACATTGCAAAAAAACTCTTTCTCGAACTCGCTTCCTGGACAGACAATACAGCAATTTTACTCAAGAAATTATGAAAAAATTGTAAGTAAGTAGGAAACTGTTTCTTGAATTCTCCTCCTGGATGCACAATACAGATATTTCATTCAAGAAATTAAAAAAAAATTGTAAGTAAGTAACAAACTCTTTCTTGAATACACCTCTTGGATACCCAATACGGAAATTTCATTTAAGAAATTATGAGAAAATTCTAAGTAAGTAACAATCTCTTTCTTGAAGTCCCCTAAAAAATTCATTCTTGAATTCGCTATTTGCATGCACAATACAGAATTTTCAGTCTATGGAACCTCTACACGTGATTAAACACGTTTTGAAACTACATGCTATTTGCTTTCCTTTCCTTGGTACCTTTGCAAACGAGCGGGGATTTCCCACTGGTTCCTACACATTGCAAAAAAGTGAGCAGTACGAAAACTCCACGTTTTCAACCAGACTAGTTTTTTAGACAACACCCCTTTTTTTTAGGGGTCAATCAGAGACAGCGAAGATTGCTCAATATACGATAACTTGATTGGTGATTGGTTACACACCACAAGGGCGCATACATAGTGAGAGAGACATGCAAAGTCGACATAGCTTTATTTCATTTTTTAAGGTTAATTTAGACGAGGTTACGTGCGCGCACGTAACCTGGTCTTCAATTTCGCTCCCAAGGTTAGATTTTTTAATGCTATTTCTGCTTTAATAAATTACTAAAATCTGAAGTACTAAAGCAAGATTCCATTCCAGCTTATTTATTTATTTATTTAATAGCTGATGTGCATCAATTAGTGCAGTAAATCTACTCTGGTGTGATTTTATGCGAAAGTTTTAAATAAGAAAAAAAATACTTCAAAATGATGGAACCTGCTGGGATTGAAGTCTACAAGGGCTCACCAACAACAGCCAAATTATTATTTTTACAATTAATTCATGTTTTTGTTTAACTAACTCCAAGTAAAAGACTCCTACGACGTCTCTTTTTTTAAGTAATAAATGAAATCGTCAAATTTTCATGATTTTAAAGCCAAATAAGTAGAATGCATCGTCTGGATTCTAGGAGACGTATAGGCACTACTCTTTTCTTCTTTATCGGTTTAATATCATGAAGAAGGTTTAACGGCGATTCCGTAGATATGATAGTTTGAAGTCTGTGGAAACAGTTTGACGTGTTCGGTGAGATTACGTTCCTTGGCGTTTGCTAGACATTTGCAAAAAAGGGGTAATTAGTGATTGGATAATTTTTTAACGTGAAATCTCTGAATAAGATATTTTTGGAGCATGTACTTGACGATGGATAAAAGGGTTAAGGTGATTAGTAATTACGAGCGAGGATCCCCCCACTGGTTCCTGGCAGTAGGCTACGCATATCAAATTACTGTACTCTGGGTTAGGTAACATGATTAAACACGCTTTTACAATCGGAATTCATTGATTGACATTTGCAAAAAAGGACTAATTAGTTATTGGATAATTTTTTAACGTGAAAGGTCAATTTTGGAGGGAATACAAAAAATACTCAGAATCAAAAATAAATGGAATCTTCCTCAAGTGAACGTCTCAGAGGCCATTCGTTACCCCATTTCTGAGGGCAGGGGGGGGGGGGGAGGGTCAATTTTCGAGGGAAAACCAAAAATTATCAGAATCAAAAATAAATGGGATCTGCCTCAAGGGCAAGGCTCAGAGGCCCATCCTTCCCCACTTTCTGGGGGCTGGGGAGGGGGTGGGTCAATTTTGGAGGGAAAACCAAAAATGCTCAGAATCGAAAATAAAAGGGATCTGCCTCAAGGGCAAGGCTCAGAGGCCCTTCCGTCCTCCAGTTGTGTGGGCAGGGGGGAGGGGGTGTCAATTTTGGAGGGAAAACCAAAAATTCTCATAATCGAAAATAAACGGGATCTGCCTCACGAGGAAGGCTCAGAGGCCCCTCCATCCTCAATTTCTGCGGGCAGGGGAGAGGGGGAGTCAATTTTGGAGGGACAACCAAAAAAACTCAGAATCAAAAGTAAACGGGATCTGCCTCAAGGGGAAGGCTCAGAGGCTCTTCGTTCCCCCATTTCTGAGGGCAGGGGAGGGGGGAGGTCAATTTTGGAGGGAAAACCAAAAATACTCAGAATCGAAAATAAACGGGATCTGCCTCAAGGGGAAGGCTCAGAGGCCCTTCGTTCCCACATTTCTGAGGGCAGGGGAGGGTCAATTTGGGAGGGGACAACAGAAATACTCATATGAGAAAAGACACTGGATCTTGATCAGGGGCACAGCACCGAGAACCGTCGGACATACCTGTCCGACGTTACGGATAGGGAGAGGGTAAATTATGAGTGGAACAAAAAGAATACACAGACATGAAAATACATTGGGATCTTCAAAACGGCCCCTGCTAAGAGGCACATATGTACCACATTTCTGAGGGCAGGGGAGGAGAGGGGGGGTTTAATTTTGGAGGGAACACCGAAAATAATCAGAATCGAAAATAAACAGGATCTACCTCAAGGGGAAAGCCTGGGCTGATGTTTGCAAGTCGAAGAATTTGTCTTTGTTGGTTTGAATGTCTAATTTGCCTGTCTTTCTCTGTTTACAAGTCTGATTCTTTTTGTTTGCATGTCCGGGTTGGTGTTGCAAGTCCAAGTTGGGTTTTCAGACCTACGTTTTTTTTAGATTTTCGTGCGTGTTTGGTTCCCGGGGTTTACAATTTGAGAAGTTAACTTTAGTATTTCGTGATTTGACGTGCCTGAAATCATGAATTAGAATAGTTAATTAGCTGTTTGGGTTTTCCGACCTAGTTTTTTAGATTTTCGTGGGTGTTAGGTTCCTGGGATTTATTATTTGAGAAGTTAACTTTAGTATTTCATAGTTTGACTTGCCTGAAGTCATGAATTAGAATATTTAATTGGCTGTTTGGGAATTTTCAGACCTAGGTTTTTTAGATTTTCGTGTGTGTTTGACTCCTGGGGCTTATTATTTGAGAAGTTAACTTCAGTATTTTGTGGTTTTACGTGCCTGAAATCATGAATTAGAATAGTTAATTAGCTGTTTGGGTTTTCAGACATAGATTTTGAGTTTTTTGTGTGTGTTAGGTTCCCGGGATTTAGTATTTTAGATGTTAACTTTAGTATTTCACTTTTTACGTGCCTGAAATCATGAATTAAAATTTGTAATTGTCTGTCTGGGGATTTTTAGTCCTATTTTACTTAGATTTTCGTATGTGTTTAAAAGCTGGGGTTTATTATTTGAGCATTTAACTTTCGTATTTTGTGATTTTACGTGCCTGAAATCATAAATTAGAATATCTAAATAGAAGTTTATGTTATTCATACCTATGTTTTTTAGATTTTAGTGTATATTTGACTCCTAGGGTTTATTATTTGAGAAATAAGTTTTAGTATTTTGTGGTGTTATGTGCCTGAAATCATGAATTAGAATAGTTAATTAACTGTTTAGGGTTTTCAGACCTAGGTTTTTTAGATTTTCGTTGGTGTTTGTTTCCTGGAGTTTATTATTTGAGAATATAACTTTAGTATTTCATGGTTTGACGTACCTGGAATCATGAATTACAATAGTTAATTAGCTGTTTGGGTTTTCAGACCTAGTTTTTTAGATTATCGTGGGTGTTAGATTCCTGGGGTTTATTATTTGAGAAGTTAACTTTAGTATTTCGTGATTTGACGTGCCTGAAATCATGAATTAGAATAGTTAATTAGCTGTTTGGGTTTTCAGACATAGTTTTTAGATTTTCATGGGTGTTAGGTTCCTGGGATTTATTATTTGAGAAGTTAACTTTAGTATTTCATGGTTTGACTTGCCTGAAATCATGAATTAGAATATTTAATTTTCTGTTTGGGGATTTTCCGACCTAGGTTTTTTATGTTTTCGTGGGTGTTTGTTTCCTGGAGTTTATTATTTGAGAAGTTAACTTTAGTATTTTGTGTTTTTACGTGCCTGAAATCATGAAATAGAATAGTTAATTAGCTGTTTGGCTTTTCAGACCTAGTTTTTTAGATTTTCTTGGGTGTTAGGTTCCTGGGATTTATTATTTGAGAAGTTAACTTTAGTATTCCATGGTTTGACTTGCCTGAAATCATGAATTAGAATATTTAATTGGCTGTTTGGGGATTTTCAGACCTAGGTTTTTTAGGTTTTCGTGGGTGTTTGTTTCGTGGAGTTTATTATTTGAAAAGTCAACTTTAGTATTTTGTGGTTTTACTTGAGTGAAATCATGAATTAGAATAGTTAATTAGCTGTTTTGGCTTTCAGACCTAGTTTTTTAGATTTTCGTGGGCGTTAGGTTCCTGAGATTTATTATTTGAGAAGTTAACTTTAGTATTTCTTGGTTTGACTTGGGTGATATCATGAATTAGAATATTTAATTGGCTGTTTGGGGATTTTCAGACCTAGGTTTTTTAGGTTTTCGTGTATGTTTGACTCCGGGGATTTATTATTTGAGAAGTTAAATTTAGTATTTTATGATTTTACGTGCCTGAAATCATGAATTAGAATAGTTAATTAGCTGTTTTGGGTTTTCAGACCTAGGTTTCTTAGATTCTCGTGGGTGTTTGTTTCCTGGGGTTTATTATTTGAGAAGTTAACTTTAGTATTCCGGTGTTTGACGTGCCTGAAATCATGAATTAGAATAGTTAATTAACTGTTTGGGTTTTCAGACCTACGTTTTTTAGATTTTCGTGGGCGTATCTGATGAAATAATTTTGGTCGTATGATCAATTTAATTTATTTTTTAATGCACTAGTTTTTCAGTAAGGACATTCGATATCCTAAAATTGTTTAATTCAAACTTTTACCTTGACCATCGATGTTGTTAGCAGAATTTCAAAAGGATCATTTATGAATGCTGGCGTATCTGATGAAATAATTTAGATCGTATGATCAATTTAATTTATTTTTTAATGCAGTGATTTCACCTCTTGGATATACAGTATAGATACTTCATTCAAGAAATTATGAAAAAATCGCAAGTAAGTAACAAACTCTTTATTGTATTCACCTCTTGGATATACAATGCGGATATTTCATTCAATAAATTATGAAAAAATTGTAAGCAAGTAACAAACTCTTTCCTGAAGTCACATCTTGGATACACAATGCAGAAAATTCATTTAAGAAACTATGAAAAAATTGTAAATAAGTAAGTAACAAATTCTTTCTTAAAGTCACCTCTTGGATACACAATGCAGAAATTTCATTAAAGAAATTATGAAAAAATTGTAAGTAAGTGGCAAATTCTTTCTTGAATTCACCTTCTGGATAAACAAAAACACATTTCGTTCAAGGAGGTATTACACAATTCAATATAAATAACAAACTCTTTCTTGAAGTCAACTCTTTGATACACAATGCAAAAATATCATGAAAGATATTATGAAAATATCGTAATCAAGTAAAAAAATAATTAATGAATTCACATCTTGGATACACAATGAATAAAATTCATTTAAGAAACTATGAAAAAAATTGTAAGTAAGTAAGTAACAAATTCTTTCTTGAATTCACCTGCTGGATAAACAAAAAGACATTTCGTTCAAGAAATTATGACAAAATTCTAAGTAAGTAACAAACTCTTTATTGTTTTCACGACTTAGATACACGATGTAGAAATTTAATTCAAGAAATTATGAAAAAGTTCTCAGTAAGTAACAATTTCTTTCTTGAAGTCAACTCTTGGATACACAATACGGAAATTTCATTCAAGAAATTATGAAAATATTTGTAAGTAAGTAACAAACTCTTTATTGGTTTCACCTCTTGGATATACAGTACAGATACTTCATTCAATAAATTATGAAAAAATCGCAAGTAAGTAAAAAACTCTTTATTGTTTTCACCTCTTGGATATACAATGCGGATATTTCATTCAATAAATTATGAAAAAATTGTAAGCAAGTAACAAACTCTTTCCTGAAGTCACCTCATGATTAAACAATGCAGAAACTTTATTTAAGAAACTATTAAAAAATTGTAAGTAAGAAAGTAACAAATTCTTTCTTGAAGTCTCCTCTTGGATACACAATTCATAAATTTCAGAAAAGAAATTATGAAAAAATTGTAAGTAAGTAGCAAATTCTTTCTTGAATGCACCCGCTGGATAAACAAAAAGACATTTCGTTCAAGAAATAATGACAAAATTCTAAGTAAGTAACAAACTCTTTATTGTTTTCACGACTTAGATACACGATGTAGAAATTAAAGTCAAGAAATTATGAAAAAATTCTCAGTAAGTAACAATTTCTTCCTTGAAGTCAACTCTTGGATACACAATACGGAAATTTCATTCAAGAAATTATGAAAATATTTGTCAGTAAGTAACAAACTCTTTATTGATTTCACCTCTTGGATATACAGTAGAGATACTTCATTCAATAAATTACGAAAAAATCGCAAGTAAGTAACAAACTCTTTATTGTTTTCACCTCTTGGATATACAATACGGAAATTTCATTATTGTGCAATTCAAATTTCAGTACTGTGCAACGAGGTTACGTGCGCGCACGTAACCTGGTCTAAATTAACCTTAAAAAATGAAATAAAGCTATGTCGACTTTGCATGTCTCTCTCACTATGTATGCGCCGTTGTGGTGTGTAACCAATCACCAATCAAGTTATCGTATATTGAGCAATCTTCGCTGTCTCTGATTGACCCCTAAAAAAAGGGGTGTTGTCTAAAAAACCAGTCTGGTTGAAAACGTGGAGTTTTCGTACTGTTCACTTTTTGCAATGTGTAGGAACCAGTGGGAAATCCCCGCTCGTTTGGAAAGGTACCAAGGAAAGGAAAGCAAATAGCATGTAGTTTCAAAACGTGTTTAATCACGTGTAGAGGTCCCATAGAATGAAATTTCTGTATTGTGCATGCAAACGGCGAATTCAAGAATGAGTTTTTTAGGAGGAAGAAAGAGATTGTTACTTACCTAGAATTTTCTCATAATTTCTTGAATGAAATTTCCGTATTGGGTATCCAAGAGGTGTATTCAAGAAAGAGTTTGTTACTTACTTACAATTTTTTTTTAATTTCTTGAATGAAATATAGGTATTGTGCATCCAGGACGAGAATTCAAGAAACAATTTGCTACTTACTTAGAATTTTTTCCTAATTTGTTGAGTGAAAGTGCTGTACCGTCTGTTCAGGAGTTAATTTCAAGAAAGAGTCTATTTGAAATGTTTTTCATAGTTTCCTGAATTAAATTTTTGTATTGTGCAATCCAATGGCGAATTCAAGAAAGGGTTTGTTACTTATTTAGAATTTTGTCATAATTTCTTGAATGAAATGACTTTTTTTTTGTTTATCCAAGATGCGAATTCAAGAAAGAATTTGTTACCTACTTACTTATTTACAATTTTTTCATAGTTTCTTAAATGAAGTTTCTGCATTGTGTATTCAAGAGGTGACTTCAGGAAAGAGTTTGTTACTTGCTTACAAATTTTCATAATTTATTGAATGAAATTTCCGTATTGTATATCCAAGAGGTGAAAACAATAAAGAGTTGTTACTTACTTGCGATTTTTTCATAATTTATTGAATGAAGTATCCGTACTGTATATCCAAGAGGTGAAATCAATAAAGAGTTTGTTACTTACTTACAAATATTTTAATAATTTCTTGAAGGAAATTTCCGTATTGTGTATCCAAGAGTTGACTTCAAGAAAGAAATTGTTACTTACTGAGAATTTTTTCATAATTTCTTGATTTAAATTTCTACATCGTGTGTCTAAGTCATGAAAACAATTAAGAGTTTGTTACTTACTTAGAATTTTTTCATAATTTCTTGAACGAAATGTCTTTTTGTTTATCCAGCAGGTGAATTCAAGAAAGAATTTTCTACTTACATACAATTTTTTTCATAATTTCTTTTATGAAATTTCTGTATTGTCTATCCAAGAGGTGACTTCAAAGAGTTTGTTACTTGCTTACAAATTTTCATAATTTATGTAATGAAATTTCCGTATTGTATATCCGAGAGGTGAAAACAATAAAGAGTTTGTTACTTACTAGCGATTTTTTCGTAATTTATTGAATGAAGTATCTGTACTGTATATCCAAGAGGTGAAATCAATAAAGAGTTTGTTACTTACTGACAAATATTTTCATAATTTCTTGAATGAAATTTCCGTATTGTGTATCCAAGAGTTGACTTCAAGAAAGAAATTGTTATTTATTGAGAATTTTTTCATAATTTCTTGAATTAAATTTATACATCGTGTATCTAAGTCGTGAAAACAATAAAGAGTTTGTTACTTACTTAGAATTTTGTCATAATTTCTTGAACGAAATGTCTTTTTGTTCATCCAGCGGGTGCATTCAAGAAAGAATTTGCTACTTACTTACAATTTTTTCATAATTTCTTTTATGAAATTTCTGTATTGTGTATCCAAGAGGAGACTTCGAGAAAGAATTTGTTACTTACTAACTTACAATTTTTTCATAGTTTCTTAAATGAAGTTTTTGCATTGTGTATCCAAGAGGTGACTTCAGGAAAGAGTTTGTTACTTGCTTACAATTTTTTCACAATTTATTGAATGAAATTTCCGTATTGTATATCCAAGAGGTGAAAACAATAAATAGTTTGTTACGTACTGGCTATTTTTTCATAATTTATTGAATGAATTATCTGTATTGTATAACCAAGAGTTGAAATCAATAAAGAGTTTGTTACTTACTTACAAATATTTTCATAATTTCTTGAATGAAATTTCCGTGTTGTGTATCCAAGAGTTGACTTCAAGAAAGAAATTGTTACTTACTGAGAATTGTTTCATAATTTCTTGAATTACATTTCTACATCGTGTATCTAAGTCGTGAAAACAATAAAGATTTTGTTACTTACTTAGAATTTTTTCATAGTTTCTTGAACGAAATGTCCTTTTGTTTATCAAGCAGGTGAATTCAAGAACGAATTTGCTACTTACTTACAATTTTTTTCATAGTTTCTTAAATGAAGTTTCTGCATTGTGTATCCAAGAGGTGACTTCAGGAAAGAGTTTGTTACTTGCTTACAATATTTTCATAATTTCTTAAATGAAACTTCTGCATTGTGTATCCAAGAGGTAACTTCAAGAAAGAGTTTGTTACTTACTTAGAATTTTGTCATAATTTCTTGAACGAAATGTCTTTTTGTTTATACAGAAGGTGAATTCAAGATAGAATTTGCCACTTACTTACAATTTTTTCATAATTTCTTTAATGAAATTTCTGCATTGTGTATCCAAGAGGTGACTTTAAGAAAGAATTTGTTACTTACTTATTTACAATTTTTTCATAGTTTCTTAAATGAATTTTCTGCATTGTGTATCCAAGATGTGACTTCAGGAAAGAGTTTGTTACTTGCTTACAATTTTTTCATAATTTATTGAATGAAATATCCGCATTGTATATCCAAGAGGTGAATACAATAAAGAGTTTGTTACTTACTTGCGATTTTTTCATAATTTCTTGAATGAAGTATCTATACTGTATATCCAAGAGGTGAAATCACTGCATTAAAAAATAAATTAAATTGATCATACGATCTAAATTATTTCATCAGATACGCCAGCATTCATAAATGATCCTTATGAAATTCTGCTAACAACATCGATGGTCAAGGTAAAAGTTTGAATTAAACAATTTTAGGATATCGAATGTCCTTACTGAAAAACTAGTGCATTAAAAAATAAAATTAAATTGATCATACGACCTAAATTATTTCATCAGATACGCCCAAGAAAATCTAAAAAACGTAGGTCTGAAAACCCAAACAGTTAATTAACTATTCTAATTCATGATTTCAGGCACGTCAAACACCGGAATACTAAAGTTAACTTCTCAAATAATAAACCCCAGGAAACAAACACCCACGAGAATCTAAGAAACCTAGGTCTGAAAACCCAAAACAGCTAATTAACTATTCTAATTCATTATTTCAGGCACGTAAAACAACAAAATACTAAAGTTAACTTCTCAAATAATAAATCCCCGGAGTCAAACATACACGAAAACCTAAAAAACCTAGGTCTGAAAATCCACAAAAAGCCAATTAAATATTCTAATTCATAATTTCACCCAAGTCAAACCATGAAATACTAAAGTTAACTTCTCAAATAATAAATCTCAGGAACCTAACGCCCACGAAAATCTAAAAAACTAGGTCTGAAAGCCCAAACAGCTAATTAACTATTCTAATTCATGATTTCAGGCACGTAAAACCACAAAATACTTAAGTTGACTTTTCAAATAATAAACTCCAGGAAACAAACACCCACGAAAACCTAAAAAACCTAGGTCTGAAAATCCCCAAACAGCCAATTAAATATTCTAATTCATGATTTCAGGCAAGTCAAACCATGGAATACTAAAGTTAACTTCTCAAATAATAAATCCCAGGAACATAACACCCATGAAAATCTAAAAAACTAGGTCTGAAAACCCAAACAGCTAATTAACTATTCTATTTCATGATTTCAGGCACGTAAAACCACAAAATATTAAAGTTAACTTCTCAAATAATAAACTCCAGGAAACAAACACCCATGAAAACCTAAAAAACCTAGGTCTGAAAATCCCCAAACAGCAAATTAAATATTCTAATTCATGATTTCAGACAAGTCAAACCTTGAAATACTAAAGTTAACTTCTCAAATAATAAATCCCAGGAACCTAACACCCATGAAAATCTAAAAACTATGTCTGAAAACCCAAACAGCTAATTAAATATTCTAATTCATGATTTCAGGCACGTCAAATCACGAAATACTAAAGTTAACTTCTCAAATAATAAACCCCAGGAATCTAACACCCACGAAAATCTAAAAAACAAGGTCTGAAAACCCAAACAGCTAATTAACTATTCTAATTCATGATTTCAGGTACGTCAAACCATGAAATACTAAAGTTATATTCTCAAATAATAAACTCCAGGAAACAAACACCAACGAAAATCTAAAAAACCTAGGTCTGAAAACCCTAAACAGGTAATTAGCTATTCTAATTCATGATTTCAGGCACATAAAACCACAAAATACTAAAGTTAATTTCTCAAATAATAAACCCTAGGAGTCAAACACCCACAAAAATCTAAAAAACCTAGGTCTGAAAACCCTAAACAGATAATTAAATATTCTAATTTATGATTTCAGGCACGTAAAACCACAAAATACTGAAGTTAACTTCTCAAATAATAAACCCCAGGAGTCAAACACACACGAAAACCTAAAAAAACCTAGGTCTGAAAATCCCCAAACAGCCAATTAAATATTCTAATTCATGATTTCAGGCAAGTCAAATACGAAATACTAAAGTTAACTTGTGAAATAATAAATCCCAGGAACCTAACGCCCACGAAAATCTAAAAAACTATGTCTGAAAACCCAAACAGCTAATTAACTATTATAATTCATGATTTCAGTCACGTAAAACCACAAAATACTAAAGTTAACTTCTCAAATAATAAGCCCCAGGAGTCAAACACACACGAAAATCTAAAAAACATAGGTCTGAAAATCCCCAAACAGCAAATTAAATATTATAATTATTGATTTAATGAAAGTAAACATATGTAATACTAAAGTTAACGTCTCAAATAATCAATCCCAGGAACAGGACACCCACGAAAATCTACAAAACTAGGTCTGAAAACTCAAACAGCTAATGAACTCTTCTAATTCATGATTTCAGGCACGTCAAATCACGAAATACTAAAGTTAACTTCTCAAATTGTAAACCCCGGGAACCAAACACGCACGAAAATCTAAAAAAACGTAGGTCTGAAAACCCAACTTGGACTTGCAACACCAACCCGGACATGCAAACAAAAAGAATCAGACATGTAAACAGAGAAAGACAGGCACTTTAGACATTCAAACCAACAAAGACAAATTCTTCAACTTGCGAAAATCAGCCCAGGCCTTCCCCTTGAGGTAGATCCCGTTTATTTTCGATTCTGAGTATTTTTAGTTTTCCCTCCAAAATTAAACCCCCCTCCCCGCCCCTGCCCTCATAACTGGGAGACCGAAGGGCCTCTGGGCCTTCCCCATGAGTCAGATGCCCGTTTATTTTCGATTCTGAGTATTTTTGGTTTTCCCTCCAAAATTGACCCCCGCCCTCTCCTGCCCCTCAGAAATGGAGGAACGAAGGACCTCTGAGCCTTGCCCATGAGACTGATCTCGTTTATTTTCGATTCTGAGTATTTTTGGTTTTCCCTCCAAAATTGACCCCCCCCCTGCCCTCAGAAATGTGGGAAGGAAGGGCCTCTGAGCCTTCCCCTTGAGGCAGATCTCGTTTATTTTCGATTCTGAGTATTTTTGGTTGTCCCTCCAAAATTGACGTTCCCCCTCCCCTGCCCTCAGAAATGGGGGAGCGAAGAGTCTCTGAGCCTTCCCCTTGAGGCAGATCCCGTTTAGTTTTGATTCTGAGTATTTTTGGTTTTCCCTCCAAAATTGACTCCCCCTCCCCCTGCCCTCAGAAATGGAGGAAGGAGGGGCCTCTGAGCCTTCCTCTTGAGGCAGATCCCGTTTATTTTCGATTCTGAGTATTTTTGGTTTTCCCTCCAAAATTGACTCCCCTCTCCCCTGCCCTCAGAAATGGCGGAAGGAGGGTCCTCTTAGCCTGGCCCTTGAGGCAAATCCCATTTATTTTTTATTCTGTGGCTTTTTGGTTTTCGCTCCAAAATTGCCCCGCCCCCCTCCCCTGCCCTCAGAAATGGGAGAACGATGGGCCTCTGAGCCTTGCCCTTGAGGCAGATCCCATTTATTTTTGATTCTGATCATTTTTGGTTTTCCCCCCAAAATTGACCCACTCCCCTCTCCCCTGCCCTCAGAAATTGAGGAACGAAGGGCCTCTGAGCCTTGCCCTTGAGGCAGATCCCATTTATTTTCGATTCTGAGCATTTTTGGTTTTCCCTCCAAAATTGACCCTTCACGTTAAAAAATTATCCAATCACTAATTACCCCTTTTTTGCAAATGTCAATCAATGAATTCCGATTGTAAAACCGTGTTTAATCATGTTACCTAACCCACAGTACAGTAATTTGATATGCGTAGCCTACTGCCAGGAACCAGTGGGGGGATCCTTGCTCGTAATTGCTAATCACCTTAACCCTTTTATCCATCGTCAAGTACATGCTCCAAAAATATTTTATTCAGAGATTTCCCGTTAAAAAATTATCCAATCACTAATTATCCCTTTTTTGCAAATGTCTAGCAAACGCCAAGGAACGTAATCTCACCGAACACGTCAAACTGTTTCCACAGACTTCAAACTATCATATCTACGGAATCGCCGTTAAACCTTCTTCATGATATTAAACCGATAAAGAAGAAAAGAGTAGTGCCTATACGTCTCCTAGAATCCAGACGATGCATTCTACTCAAATATCGACACCAACCTCTGCTGGCAACCCTGCAACCCCGCATTATTTAGTTATTTCTGGCTTCAGAGAATAGAAAACTATCTTTTAAGTGTGGTTGATTGCTTTAATAGTTTATATGGCAAGTTTTCGGCATAGATGTTGCAAAACTAAGCCTGACAAATTTTGTTATATTTGTAGACGTTTTATATTAAATCACAAGGCAGACACTTATATCAATAGAAGGAAAAAAAAACTTATTTTTGTGTCTCGGGTGCAAAGTCAGTGATCAAGGTAAAAATTGGGTTCCTCGCGTGTGCTGTGTAAGTTATAAAGATCTCTTGTTCAGTGGATAAAGGAAAATTTTTAAATAAAGGAAAAAAGTAAAAATTTGTTGACTAGTATATCTATGGTGATTTCGAGAGGAAATATTTAATTATTTAATCTGAACTGAGACGAAATATTAGTTTAATTAATATAAGCGACTTGGAATTAACGCTTAGAATAAGGAGAACTATTCGAAATCGTTACATAGTTTACGTAAACAATATAGCAAAAAAAAATAATAAAACAAAAAAGTTGATTTAATTTTGCTCGGGACGAACTGTTTGAAGACAGTATATGCGAATAATATATTTTCCAAAATGATGGTTTTGGACTTGGGGAAAAAGGGGCGGGGGGGGCTTATTTGAAATTTTTTCATAAGTTGCCTGTACTAACGGCAATAATTAACCTCAAATGGACATTTTTATGAGGGACTTTCAAACACTTTGCAAAGAGACTTGTAATGCATAAATATTAAACTAGCACTTCAGTGCCAAAATCACGTCAAAATGAAAAAAAAAATAATAAAAAATTGAATTATTACTATACATGAATCGAAACATCACAAAATGAAAAGGTAAGTAAGGTCAGTCAACTGACTTAAAACACAATGCTTGCATGCAACCTAAACTCGTAGAGCAATGGTAACAAGCCTCGTATATGAGGTTTTCAAAAGAGGAAAGGCTGACGTTGAACAAGGCCGTTTTCTGAACCTAGCTTTGTTTAACTACACCATTTGGAGTTCATTTTTTCCTTCTTTTTTTTAGTAGCCCCTAATTTTAACCTAATTTTATAGTTTTTACGTAAGTCACTTGCCCAATATCAAATAAGATTTATGCATTTGGTTATATTATTTAGCTATATTGGTTAAATTGTTGGAAGAACTATTCCTAAGCTTTTACAGCTGCATTGTTTAACTATTTGTCTTATTTAACATGTATCTACTTATTATTTAATTGATATCAGTATTAATGTGTAGTTGCTGTCATGATTTTATTTCATGCAATTTTTTGTTTTGCCATCATTGACATTATTTAACTATTTATTGGAAGTTTTGCTTTAGTAAAATTCCAAGAAACATTAATGTAAATTATGAGTAAGTTTTTATTGATTGTTTAACTAAATAATGATCTCAAGTCTCTCGGCAATGCTGTTATTACTATCTAGCGTGATAGTAACTAATCCTTTTCTTGAGAATTGTAAAACTCAACCCTCAGCTCCATTGGGAATTGTCTTCTGTAAATGATAATTTTTTAAAAAGTAGTTTTTCTTTTAGAAGTAAAGAGCCAAGTTGAAACTTAAAACAAACAAAAATCATTGCATCAGGGACTACACAAGATATGTCTACAAAATCAGCTCTGATAAACTAACTCGTCGTATTTCCTAATGTTTGTAGAATTCTAAGAACTAGTGATTTGCTGAAAACACAAAACCAACATTAAAACACAATTCCACAAGCAACCTACGGAAAATAAAAGACTAATTTATAAACCTGCCAATAGTCTTCATTGACCATGGTATAGATGACTTTTAGTACACAATTATGTTTCTATAAAAAAAATTCTGCATAGTATATAATTTTACTTTAGCTATGTGATAGCTAAAAAACATTTAAAAAAGGCTCCATAGTTGACCCTCCCTCCCAAACAATAAAAGGAAGTATAAATTGCAAATACACTGACAGTTGGGCTCCACAAATGTTCCAGACTGCATTGTGAATGATTCTCATCTATTATATTTTTGTAAGCCTGATTTTCAAAATAGGCTGAAATTTTGAAATATTATTTTGAAGTAGAAGTTATTCTTGGGATAATTTTCAAGGAAGATTTTTGGAAGATTCTCAGACGTTTTCCTTTTTATTAAATTTTCTATGAGTCATTTTAACTTTAGGGGGCGTGGCTTCCTGTACATCCACCACTTGATGTTCGTTAAAGGTACCCTGTTTTTCATTTAAATGGCACTTCAGAACAGAATTTCTTGAAGATGTTTATAAGATAAAAGTTGTCCAAAGGTTGCAAGAGGTAAAAAATCCATGGCCTATCTTTCAGGTGATAATGGCCCTCTCCACTACGGTGTTTGTTCTACTTACCTATTGAATTCACAGAAAGGCGATGTTATTTCAGCATTTTTCAGAAGGTTAGTAGATATGCATTCATTATTAAACAGAATTTCGCTAACCCTATGGCCAGTGGCGTAATTTCCTAAGAATCCTGGGGAGGGGGGGGGGGGAATTGGGTCAATTTTCCCAAATCAAGTGAAAATGAAAGTGGAAACTGAAAAATGATCCATATATTACCATAAAGGCAAATATATACTGAAGAAAACTGATCAATTTCTGAGGATACTTGAATTATGCAGGCTTAACTTAGTTTCACAAGATTGTTTTGCAGAAACTAAATTTCGGCTTCAGGGGGGGGGAGGGGCAAACTGAGGTCTGTTGGGAGGAAAACTTGGGTCTGGAGGGGACAGTTGCCCCTGCCGCATAGTAAATTACGCCCCTGCCTGCGGTCTGTTTTGTTTTACCTTTCAGATTGTTTTTCTCATATCTTTACCATTATTCAAGAACATTTTACGCAAAAGGTAGCATGTAACTAGCATTGACTTTACTTAATGCTTGGTCTATGGTCGAGAGATTTAATGCTTCATATATTCTGCCACTTCCCTAAATTACGTAAAATTATTCTTAATTAATATTTTCTGAATGCAAACAAAAAGGAAGCTAAATTACAGAGCAAGACCGTAAATCACAGAGCCGTAGAGTGTCGTGGAGTATCCACAATGTTCAACGACGTGATCATCCATACATTTTATTCTTATGTCTTGGTTGCAGCAGCAGCTGGGCGCTATTAAGAATGAACCACATCCCGTAGTAACCGAAAGAAAACATTTTTTAAATAAATTTCCGGAATAAAAAATGTTTCGTTAAAATTTGTGCCTCCGAAAACCCTTAAGTGGAGGTGTTTAGTCCCTTCTCCCCACAGAATGCCCGAAAAAATCACGCTTTAGTCCGTGTATCACTGATGCGTCCTTTTTGTCTTTCTTTATTGTGGCAAGGCTATCGGGATAGCGGGACATTGTAGGGAACTTTTTAAGTGCTCATTGTGAAACTACTACTTATATCTAGGTATTTTTTCGTAAATTCGCCTTGATATTACTGAAGTAAAATGCAACTTTCCACAAAAGTATACTTTCTGGTGTCATTTCTACCTCCACTCTCTTTAAATGAGCAACTATGTATACATGTATGTACGTATAACCTTTTTTTTTAATTGGCAAAATGGAATTTTCTGGCCTGAAAAACCGATCTAGATAGGTTACGAGTTTGAGAAAAGTCGTTTAGAGTCTTAATCTTGGAAAAAAATTCATGTGAGTGACTTCATATTTATTTATATTTCAAGAGCACAAATTCCATCATTTTCCCCCCAGGAGTGGTCGTATTGTTTTTAGTATTTGTGACGCACACAAGATTACACAAGACGGCAAATGACTCTCAACAGCTAAAGAAACAGGCATGGAACAAGAGTCATTTAAAATATTAATTATGAGTGGAAACTAAAGACGAAAATGATGATCATCCCAATGTGTAATTTAGATTTTGCAGAGGGCATAGGCATTGGGACATACCTGGTTGCTACTGAATTATATAACAACGCAATTAAAGCAAAAACATATCGACTGGGGAAAAGCTGAGAAATAATTTTCTTTTTTGTATCTATGATGTCATGCAAAATTACACATGATTTAGAATAAATCCGAACAGCTAAAGCAAAAGGCATCGAATAATTTCTGAGGTAATGATCAATGAATATGAAGCGTAAACGAGATCTGCGGCTAGAAGACATGCGGCAACAAGCATCACAACGAATCCCAAATGAAAATAGTGGACAAAGAAATCTGCGGTTAGAAGATCAGCTACAGGAATGATCACATCCAATGGCAAAACGACATCTGCGTTAAAAACAACGATGAGTCCCAGGAGAAAATTGATCCTATAGAATGGACGAATCTTCGATGTATTAACAGGAAGGATCAATTGGATTCGTGCCAAAACTTCTTAATACAATTGAAATTGCTGATTTGACACCTCATGACTTAACCTAAAAAAAAATATATAAAAGCCTACTGCGTGCCGAGTGCCGAGGCCTGGGTGAAGCCCGTGCTCCCGGTACTTTTTCTGTAGGTGACGATATGCTATATGACATCATGACATCATGCTAAAATCCTCCTTGTAAAGACTAATAGCTTCAAAAAACTGGGTACTTTTTACTAAATTTCAGCGCCCCGATAGCGGTGAATAAGAAAAGAAAGACAAAAGGACACACGTCACTGCTTCCCATGTGAAAAAGTGATTTTCTTGTTGGTCAAGATAGGGAACTGTAATTTTCCTTATTGGGTTTTCAGCTATGATTATTTCAATAGTGCAGTTTTCATTTCGATCCGACACAATTTTTTTGGGGCTCCGGGCTATTTTTTGAAACTCCCATAAATTTGTTTTCGTAGCAAACTTTAATATTAAAATTAATCGTAATAATAATCACCATTCCTGAATCAGGTTCGAAAGACAATTCTACCTTGCTTGACAGTTTTTTTTTCAACACAGGTTTCTAATTTGTGTTTACTGTGGACTTCGGGCTGAATCTTTCGAAAGCAGAAGTGTCATTAGTGCCTTTCATAATTCTAAATTATTTGCTTAAACAGAAATTTTTTTTGCCAATTGATGGTTTTTGAAGGAAATGATTGAAAGGTATTGATTTTTAAAACAATGGAATTAAAATAACTTTAGCTAGAGCAAGTATTTGTATCTTGGGTGCACCCGGATTTGAGACAAAAGTGTGGTCACTTGTAATTACTGCTAAAATTGGTTTTACAGCAACATTGATAAAAATACACAACCGCATTTCAGACAGTAGTAATCTATATATTGAAATGAACTGTACATTCAACTGTACATCTATTCTATTGATTGAAACTATACATTCACACCTACAAGGAAGTCAAGGCTGTATAAGATAATCAGACTGGTTTTTTGTTTTTGTTTTTTTTTTAATCGAAAACTAGAGATTGTCAAATTGCGTATTTAGGAATGATTTTTTAGGGAAAGCTGTGTATCACCCATGTATTATCCACAGTTCCATTTCTTTGAAGTCTCTGCTATCAAGAGCGGTTTCTGATTTTTTGTGGACAATTGCCTTTAGCCAACAATAGTTTGATATGAATGTGTCGGTAGATAGGATTTACGAATTGGATCCTGTTAAGCTGGAGAAAAAAAAGGGTTTAGAATTTGCGAATACTTCGAGGTGTACTGTATAATACACAAGTGGTGTTTGAACAGTGTTGTCAATTTAAAATAGAGTTTAACGTTATAGTCTACTAAAAATTTGATGTAGATGGCAAGAAAAAATTTTTAATAACTGATAGCTTTACTTCTTCGATGTGTTCTGTATAATACACAAGTGGTGGAGTGATGGGAGCGGGGTGTCTTAGAGTACTTATAGTGTGATAGTGGAGGGGGGAGGTGCTAGCGAAAAACCCGTGTGGATGAGTTGAAATAAAATTTTTAACGAGAAATGGCTGAAAAGTGTTTTGGGGGAGATGGGTTGATTGGCAGAAGGATGTCTTAGCGTAGTTATAGTGGGGGGCGAGTTGCTAGCGAACACCCCTTGTGGATGAGTTGAAATAAAAAATTTTAAAAAGAAATGGCTGAAAAGTGTTTTGTTGGGGGGGATGGGTTGATTGGGAGGAGGATGTCTTAGCGTAGTTATAGTGGAGGACGAGTTGCTAGTGAAAACACAGCGTGGGTGAGTTGAAAAAAAAATTTTAAACCAGAGATCACTGAAAAGTGTTTTGGGGGAGATGGGTTGATTGGCAGAAGGATGTATTAGTGTAGTTATAGTGGAGGGCGAGTTGCTAGCGAAAAACCCGTGTGGATGAGTTGAAAAAAATGTTTTTAACAAGAAATGGGTGAAAAGTGTTTTGGGGGAGATGGGTTGATTGGCAGAAGGATATATTAGTGTAGTTATAGTGGGGAGCGATTTGCTAGCGAAAAACCCGTGTGGAGGAGTTGAAATAAAAAATTTTTACTAGAAATGGCTGAAAAGTGTTTTGGGGGGAGATGGGTTGATTGGCAGAAGGATGGATTATCGTAGTTATAGTGGAGGGCGAGTTGCTATCGAAAAAACCGTGTGGATGAGTTGAAATAAAAAAATTTAACAAGAAATGGCCGAAAAGTGTTTTGGGGGAGATGGGTTGATTGGCAGAAGGATGTATTAGCGTATTTATAGTGGGGGGCGATTTGATAGCCAAAAACCCGTGTGGATGAGTTGAAATAAAATTTTAACGAGAAATGGGTGAAAAGTGGTTTGGGGGAGATGGGTTGATTGGCAGAAGGATATATTAGCGTAGTTATAGTGGAGGGCGATTGGCTAGTAAAACAACCCTGGGGAGGAATTGAAATAAAAAATTATTACTAGAAATGGGCGAAAAGTGTTTTTTTGGGGGGGATGAGTTGATTGGGAGAAGGATTTATTATCGAAGTTAAAGTAGGGGGCGACCTTCTAACGAAAAACCCGTGTGGATCAGTTGAAATAAAAATTTTTAAAAATAAATGGCTGAAAAGTGTTTTGGGGGAGATGGGTTGATTGGCAGAAGGATGTCTTAGCGTAGTTGTAGTGGGGGCCGAGTTGCTAGCGAAAAACCCTTGTGGATGACTTGAAATAAAAAAATTTTTAACAAGAAATCTCAGAAAAAATATTTTTGGTTCAAATGTGAAACTTTAAGTCCACTTATGAATCGAAAAATAAACTATTTCTGTAAAATCTGAGCTAATAAGGGTTTTTGACCGTAAACTCTAGTTTTTTGCAAGAAAATTATGGAAAATACAATTCTCTGGTTCAAATGTGAAACTTAAGTCCATTTTTGGATCGAAAAATAAAATTATTACCGTAAAATCTGAGCTAATAAGGGTTTTTCACCGTAAACTCTAGTTTCTTCTAAGAAAATTATGGGAAATACAGTTCTCTAGTTCAAATGTGAAACTTAAGTCCAGTTTTGTATACTCATAATGATGAGGACTGATGATTCTAATTCAATATTTTTTTTTTAAACTTCGAAATTATTCAACTTTTGTTTTTTTACGTATCTTAAAATGACAAAATATGCTTACGGCTCTAACAATTGTACTCTATGATTGCTCAGAGACACGATGCGGCTTTCCCACTGGTACTCTATGGCCGGTTATCGACACTACCTAGTTTATTGCATGTATTAAATCAGTATTTTTTACGCAGTGGAAAGATAAACAAATAAGTCATATCTTTAAAAAAAAAGTGATGATGGAGCATTTTATACAAAATCTCAAGGACGAATAAAAAATCTATCCTTTTATTTTTAACCAATCACCAATCAACTTACCGTATATTGAACAACCTCCGATGGCTCTGATTGGCTCCTAAAAATGAGTATTGTCTCAAAAAACAGTCCGGTTGAGTTATATAATTTCGACTATACTCCCAAAACATGTTGGACCACTTCATACCGTGCCAGCTTTAAAAAAAATGTCTACTTCAAACGGGACATTCTTGTGCAATTCATATCAATAACAAAAAACCAGTCTGCTTGAGTTATATAATTTCGACCATACTCTCAAAACATGTTAGACCACATTATACCATGCCAGCTTTTTTTTTGCAATGTCCACGTCAAACTGTGTGAGGGACTACTGACTCTCTTTGAAAAGGTGTAGAGCTTCTATAGAATAACATGGTATTTCCTAGTGCTTCTATAGAAGTATAAGGTACTACTCTACTTGTGTGTAAGTTTTTATGTGTGTGTGTGTGTGTAAGTTTTTATGTGTGTGTAAGTTTCTGTGTGTGTGTAAGTTTTTGTGTGTGTAAGTTTTTGTGTGTGTGTAAGTTTTTGCGTGTGTGTATTTTTTTGTTTGTGTATATGTTTTTGTGTGTGTTGAAGTTTTTTTTTGGTGTGTGTTATTTTTTTTGTGTGTGTATGTTTTTTTGTGTGTGTTAGTTTTTGTGTGTGTGTAAGTTTTTGTGTGTGTGTGTAAGTTTTTTTTTGTGTGTGTGTAAGTTTTTGTGTGTGTGTAAGTTTTTGTGTGTGTGTAAGTTTTTGTGTGTGTTTAAGTTTTTTTCGTGTGTATTTAAGTTATTGTGTAAATTTTTGTGTGTGTGTAAGTTTTTGTGTGTGTGTAAGTTTTTGTGTGTGTGTAAGTTTTTTTGTGTGTGTAAGTTTCTGTGTGTGTGTGTAAGTTTTTGTGTGTGTTTGTGTGTGTGTGTGAGTTTTTGTGTGTGTGTGTAATTTTTTTTGTGTGTGTAAGTTTTTTTGTGTGTTTTATTTTTTGTTTGTGTGTAATTTTTTATGTTTGTTTAATATTTTGTTTGTGTGTAAGTTTTTTTGTGTGTGTGTGTGTTAGTTTTTGTTTGTGTGTAAGTTTATTTGTGTGTTTAAGTTTTTGTGTGTGTGTAATTTTTTTTGTGTAAGTTTTTGTTTGTGTGTAAGTTTTTTTTTGTGTGTGTGTAAGTTTTTTTTATGTGTGTACGTTTTTGTGTGTGTAAGTTTTTGGTGTGTGCGTAAGTTTTTGTGTGTGTAAGTTTTTGTGTGTGTGTGTAAGTTTTTGTGTGTGTGTAAGTTTTTGTGTGTGTGTAAGTTTTTGTGTGTATGTAAGTTTTTGTGTGTGTGTAAGTTTTTGTGTGTGTGTAAGTTTTTGTGTGTGTGTGTGTGTAAGTTTTTGTGTGTGTGTAAGTTTTTTTTGTGTGCTTGTAAGTTTTTGTGTGTGTGTGTGTAAGTTTTGTGTGTGTGTAAGTTTTTATGTGTGTGTAAGTTTTTGTGTGTGTTTAAGTTTTTTTGTGTTTGTTTTAGTTTTTGTGTGTGTGTGAGTTTTTTTGTGTGTGTGTGTAAGTTTTTTTTTGTGTGTGTGTAAGTTTTTGTCAGTGAGTAAGTTTTTGTGTATGTGTAACTTTTTGTGTGTATAAGTTTTTTGTGTGTGTGTGTAAGTTTTTGTGTGTGTGTTTAAGTTTTTTTTTATGTTTGTGTAAGTTTTTGTGGGTGTGTAAGTTTTTTGTGTATGTGTAAGTTTTTGTGTGTGTATAAGTTTTTGTGTGTGTGTAAGTTCTTGTGGGTGTGTAAGTTTTTTGTGTGTGTGTGTGTAAGTTATTGTGTAATTTTGTGTGTGTGTGTAAGTTTTTGTGTGTGTTTAAGTTTTTGTGTGTGTGTAAGTTTTCATGTTTGTGTAAGTTTTTGTGTGTATGTGTAAGTTTTTGTGTGTGTGTGTAAGTTTTTTTTTGTGTGTGTGTAAGTTGTTATTTGTGTGTCAGTTTTTGTGTGTGTCTAAGTTTTTATATGTGTGTAAGTTTTTGTGTTTGTAAGTTTTTGTGTGTTTGTGTGTGTGTGTTATTTTTTTTGAGTGTGTAAGTTTTTGTGTGTTTGTTAATTTTTTTGTGTGTTTAAGGTTTTTGTGTTTTTTTTATTATTGTTTGTGTGTGTGTTTAATTTTTTTTTTTTTTTTAAGTTTTTTGTGTGTTTGTAAGTTTTTGTTTGTGTAAGTTTTTGGTGTGTGTGTAAGTTTTTTTTTGTGTGTGTGTAAGTTTTTGTGTGTGTGTAAGTTTTTTTTTTTTGTGTAATTTTTGTTTGTTTGTGTGTGTAAGATTTTTTTGTGTGTGTAAGTTTTTTGTGTGTTTGTAAGTTTTTGTGTGTGTGTAAGTTTTTGGTGTGTGTGTAAGTTTTTGTGTGTTTAAGTTTTTGTGTGTGTGTGTGTAAGTTTTTGTGTGTGTGTAAGTTTTTGTTTTTGTGTAAGTTTGTTTGTGTGTGTGTGTAAGTTTTTGTGTGTGTGTGTGTAAGTTTTTTTCTTGTGTGTGTGTAAGTTTGTGTGTGTGTGTAAGTTTTTGTGTGTGTGTAAATTTTTATGTGTGTGTAAGTTTTTTGTTTGTGTGTTTGATTTTTTGTTTTTGTGTGTATGTTTTTGTTTTTGTGTTTAAGTTTTTTTTGTGTTTGTTTTAGTTTGTTTGTGTGTTTAAGTTTTTTTGTGTTTGTAAATTTTTGTGTGTGTGTAAGTGTTTTGTGTTTGTGTAAGTTTTTTTGTGTGTATAAGTTTTTGTGTGTGTGTAAGTTTTTGTTTGTGTGTGTTTAAGTTTTTGTGTGTGTAAGTTTTTTTTTGTGTGTAAGTTTTTTTGTGTGTGTAAGTTTTTATGTGTGTCTAAATTTTTGTGTGTGTGTAAGTTTTTGTGTGTGTGTGTAAGTTTGTGTGTGTGTGTAAGTTTTTTGTGTGTGTGTGTCAGTTTTTGTGTGTTTAAGTTTTTTTTGTGTGTGTGTGTAAGTTTTTTTGTGTGTGTGTGTGTGTGTAAGTTTGTGTGTGTGTGTGTAAGTTTTTTGTGTGTACCCATTTTGAAGTTGAAAAATATTAAATGTGAATTTCATATGTTTTAAGTGTGTTTCATGACATTCTAAGAGATGTAAAAAAAAAAGTTGAAAAAAAAATTCAAAAAAAAGTTAAAAAAAGAAGCACGTAACCCCGTCTAAATTTTTTTTTCATAATTTCCTGAATTAAATTTCTGTATTGTTTATCCAAGAGGTGAATTCAAGAAAGAGTGCTTCTTTTTTTTAACTTTTTTTTTTAACTTTTTTTCAACTTTTTTTTTACATATCTTAGAATGTCATTAAACACACTTAAAACATAAGAAATTCACATTTAATATTTTCCAATTTCAAAATGGGCACACACACAAAAACTACACACACACACACACAAAAAAACACACAAACAAACACACACACACAAAAACTTACACACACACATAAAAACTTACACTCACGCACAAAAACTTACACAAACATGAAAACTTACACACACAAGTTCTTGTGTGTGTGTTTGAGTTTTTTTTTATGTGTGTGTAAGTGTTTGTGGGTGTGTAAGTTTTTTGTGTGGGTGTAAGTTTTTGTGTGTGTGTAAGTTTTTGTGTGTGTTTAATTTTTTGTTTGTGTGTAAGTTTTTTTGTGTGTGTGTAAGTTATTGTGTAAATTTTTGTGTGTGTGTAAGTTTTTGTGTGTGTGTATGTTTTTGTGTGTGTGTAAGTTTTTATGTGTTTGTTTTTTTGTTTTTGTGTGTAATTTTGTGTTTGTGTTTGTAAATGTTTTTGTGTGTGTGTTAGTTTTTTTGTGTGTGTGTTAGTTTTTGTGTGTGTGTAAGTTTTTGTGTGTGTGTAAGTTTTTTTGTGTGTGTAACTTTTTATGTGTGTGTAATATTTTGTGAGTGTGTAAGTTTTTGTGTTTTTGTGTGTGTGTAAGATTTTGTGTGTGTGTGTCATTTTTTGTGTGTGTGTAAGTTTATGTGTGTGTGTAAGTTTTTTTTTGTTTAAGTTTTGTGTGTGTGTAAGTTTTTGTGTGTGTGTGTGTAAGTTTTTTTTTGTTTGTGTATGTTTTTGTGTGTGTAAGTTTTTGGTGTGTGTTTAAGTTTTTGTGTGTGTAAGTTTTTGTGTGTGTGTGTAAGTTTTTGTGTGTGTGTAAGTTTTTATGTGTGTGTAATTTTTTGTGTGTGCGTAAGTTTTTGTGTTTGTGTAAGTTTTTGGTGTGTTTTTAATTTTTTGTGTGTGTAAGTTTTTGTGTGTGTGTGTAAGTTTTTGTGTGTGTGTAAGTTTTTGTGTTTGTGTAAGTTTTTGTATATGCGTAAGTTTTTGTGTGTGTGTGAGTTTTTGTGTGTGTGTAAGTTTTTGTGTGTGTGTGTAAGTTTTTTTTTGTGTGTGTAAGTATTTTTGTCTGCTTGTAAGTTTTTGTGTGTGTGTGTTTGTGTAAGTTTGTATGTGTGTGTAAGTTTTTATGTGTGTGTAAGTTTTGTGTGTGTGTAAGTTTTTTTGTGTGTGTGTAAGTTTTTGTGTGTGTGTAAGTTTGTGTGTGTGTGTGTGTGTAAGATTGTGTGTGTGTGTGTGTTTGTGTAAGTTTTTTTTTATGTGTGTGTAAGTTTGTGTGTGTGTGTAAGTTTTTGTGTGTGTGTTAATTTTTGTGTGTGTGTGTAAGTTATTTTGTGTGTGTGTAAGTTTTTTTGTGTGAGTAAGTTTTTGTGTGTGTGTAAGTTTTTGTTTGTGTGTAAGTTTTGTGTTTGTGTGTTTTATTTTTTGTGTGTGTGTTTATGTTTTTTTTATTTGTCTTTATGATTTTTTGTGAGTCTAAGTTTTTTTTGTGTTTAATTTTTTTTGTTTTTGTAAGTTTTTTTGTTTTTTTAAGTTTTTTTTTGTGTTCGTGTAATTTTTTGTTTAAATTTTTTTTTGTGTTTATGTTTTTGTGTGTGTGTAAGTTTTTGTGTGTGTAAGTTTTTTTGTGTGTGTAAGTTTTCATGTTTGTGTGAGTTTTTGTGTGTGTGTGTGTAAGTTTTTGTGTGTGTGTGTGTGTGTGTAAGTTTTTTTGTGTGTGTAAGTTTTTTTGTGTGTGTAAGTTTTTATGTGTGTGTAAGTTTTGTGTGTGTGTAAGTTTTTGTGTGTGTGTGTGTGTAAGATTTTGTGTGTGTGAGTAAGTTTATGTGTGTGTGTAAGTTTTTGTGTGTGTGTAAGTTTTTGTGTTTGTGTAATTTTTTTTGTGTGTGTAAGTTTTTTGTGTGTGTTTAAGTTTTGTTTGTGTTTGTGTGTAAGTTTTTTTGTGTGTGTAAGTTTTTTGTGTGTTTTTATTTTTTTGTGTGTTTTAGTTTTTGGTGTGTTGGTAATTTTTTTTGTGTTTGTGTAAGATTTTGTGTGTGTGTAAGTTTTTGTGTGTGTGTAAGTTTTTGTATTTGTGTAAGTTTTTTTGTGTGTTTAATTTTTTGTGTGCGTGTTAGTTTTTTTTGTGTTTGTGTGTTATTTTTTGTGTGTGTGTTTATGTTTTTTGTGTGTGTGTGTAAGTTTTTGTGTGTGTGTGTGTAAGTTGTTATGAGTGTGTAAGTTTTTGTGTGTGTGTCAGTTTTTTTGTGTGTGTAAGTTTTCATGTTTGTGTAAGTTTTTGTGTGTGTGTTTGTGTTTGTGTGTTTGTGTGTGTGTGTGTGTGTTTTAGTTTTTTTGTGTTTTTAAGTTTGTATGTGTGTGTATGTTTCTTTTTGTGTTTGAGTTTTTGTTTGTTTGTTATTTTTTGTTTGTGTGTAATTTTTATTTTTTTTTTTTGTGAGTCTTTTTTTGTTTTTTTTTCTTTTTTTTTTTTTCTTTAAGTTTTTTTTTGTGTTTCTGTAATTTTTTTTGTGTGTGTTAGTTTTTTGTGGGTTTGTAAGTTTTTTGTGTGTGTGTGTGTAAGATTTTTGTGTGTTTGTAAGTTTTTTTTTTGTGTGTAATTTTTTGTGTGTGTAAGTTTTTGTGTGTGTGTTTAAGTTTTTTTTTTTGTTAGTTTTTGTGTGTGTGTGTAATTTTTTTTGTGTGTGTCAGTTTTTGTTTGTGTTTAAGTTTTTTTTTTTGTTTTATTTTTTTTGTGTGTGTGTGTTTTTGTGTGTGTGTAAGTTTTTTTTGTGTGTGTGTGTATTTTTTTTTGTGTGTGTTAGTTTTTTTTTTTGTTTGCGTAAGTTTTTGTGTGTGTGTGTGTAAGTTTTTGTGTGTGTGTAAGTTTTTATGTGTGTGTAATTTTTTTTGTGTGCGTAAGTTTTTGTGTGTGTGTAAGTTTTTGGTGTTTGTGTTATTTTTTGTGTGTCTAAGTTTTTGTGTGTGTGTGTAAGTTTTTTTGTGTGTGTAAGTTTTTTTGTTTGTGTAAGTTTTTGTATATGCGTAAGTTTTTGTGTGTGTGTGAGTTTTTGTGTGTGTGTAAGTTTTTGTGTGTGTGTGTAAGTTTTTGTTTGTGTGTGTAAGTATTTTTGTGTGTTTGTAAGTTTTTGTGTGTGTGTGTTTGTGTAAGTTTTTATGTGTGTGTAAGTTTTTTTGTGTGTGTAAGTTTTCGTGTGTGTGTAAGTTTTTTTGTGTGTGTGTAATTTTTTGTGTGTGTGTAAGTTTTTGTGTGTGTGTGTGTGTAATATTGTGTGTGTGTGTGTGTTTGTGTTAGTTTTTTTTTATGTGTGTGTAAGTTTTTGTGTTTGTGTAAGTTTTTGTGTGTGTGTATATTTGTGTGTGTGTGTGTAAGTTATTATGTGTGTGTGTAAGTTTTTGTGTGGGAGTAAGTTTTTGTGTGTGTGTAAGTTTTTGTGTGTGTGTAAGTTTTGTGTGTGTGTGTGTAAGTTTTTGTGTGTGTGTTTATGTTTTTTTTGTGTGTGTTTAAGTTTTTGTGTGTGTTTAAGTTTTTTTTTTGTGTAATTTTTTTTTTGTTTGTAAGTTTTTGTGTTTTTTTAAGTTTTTTTTTGTGTTCTTTTAATTTATTGTGTAAATTTATTTTTCTTTTTATGTTTTTGTTTGTGTGTAAGTTTGTGTGTGTGTAAGTTTTTTTGTGTGTGTAAGTTTTAATTTATGTGTAATTTTTTGTGTGTGTGTGTGTTATTTTTTGTGTGTGTGTGTGTGTGTGTAAGTTTTTGTGTGTGTAAGTTTTTTTGTTTTTGTAAGTTTTTTTGTGTGTGTAAGTTTTGTGTGTGTGTTAGTTTTTGTGTGTGTGTGTGTGTAAGTTTTTGTGTGTGTGTGTAAGTTTATGTGTTTGTGTAAGTTTTTGTGTGTGTTTAAGTTTTTTTTGTGTGGGAGTAAGTTTTTTTGTGTTTGTAAGTTTTTGTGTGTGTTTAAGTTTTGTTTGTGTTTGTGTGTAAGTTTTTTTTTTTTTTTAAGTTTTTTGTGTGTTTGTATTTTTTTTTGTGTTTTATTTTTTGGTGTGTGTTTCAGTTTTTTGTGTGTGTTATTTTTTGTGTGTGTGTTAGTTTTCGTGTGTGTGTAATTTTTTTTGTGTGTGTAAGTTTTTGTGTGGGTGTAAGTTTTTGTGTGTGTGTAAGTTTTTTTGTGTGTGTGTGTTAGTTTTTTTGTGTGTGTGTTAGTTTTTTGTGTGTGTGTGTAAGTTTTTTTGTGTGTGTGTGTACGTTTTTATGAGTGTGTAAGTTTTTTTGTGTGTGTTAGTTTTTTTGTGTGTGTAAGTTTTCATGTTTGTGTAAATTTTTGTGTGTGTGTTTGTGTAAGTTTTTGTGTGTGTGTGTGTGTGTGTGTAAGTTTTTGTGTGTGTAAGTTTTTATGTGTGTGTAAGTTTTTTTGTGTGTGTAAGTTTTGTGTGTGTGTTAGTTTTTGTGTGTGTGTGTGTGTAAGATTTTGTGTTTGTGAGTATGTTTATGTGTGTGTGTAAGTTTTTGTGTGTGTGTAAGTTTTTTTTGTGTGTGTGTAATTTTTTGTGTGTGTGTAAGTTTTTTGTGTGTGTGTAAGTTTTTTTTGTGTTTGTGTGTAAGTTTTTATGTGTGTGTAAGTTTTGTGTGTTTGTATGTTTGTGTGTGTGTAATTTTTTGGTGTGTGTGTTAGTTTTTGTGTGTGTAAGTTTTTGTGTGTGTGTGTAATTTTTTGCGTGTGTTTAAGTTTTGTGTGTGTGTAAGTTCTTGTGTGTGTGTAAGTTTTTGTGTGGGTGTTAGTTTTTGTGTGTGTGTAAGTTTTTTTTGTGTGTGTGTGTAAGTTTTTTTGTGTGTGTGTAAGTTTTTTTTTGTGTGTGTGTAAGTTTTTGTGTGTGTGTTTGTTAGTTTTTATGATTTTGTTATTTTTTGTTTGTGTGTTTGTTAGGGGGTTTTTTTGTTTGAGTTTGTGTTTTTTTTTATGTTTGTTCTTTCTTTTATTATTTTGTGTGTGTGTGTGTGTGTAAGTTTGTGTGTGTGTGTGTGTGTAAGTTTTTGTGTGTGTTTAAGTTTTTTTGTATGTGTAAATTTTTGTGTGTGTGTGTAAGTTTTTTGTGTTTGTGTAAGTTTGTGTGTGTATTTTAGTTTTTTTGTGTGTGTTAGTTTTTTTGTGTGTGTGTGTTATTTTTTTTTTGTGTGTGTAAGTTTTTTGTGTGTGTAAGTTTTTATGTGTGTCTAAATTTTTGTGTGTGTGTTAGTTTTTGTGTGTGTGTGTCAGTTTTTGTGTGTTTGTAAGTTTTTTGTGTGTGTGTAAGTTTTTGTGTTTGTGTAAGTTTTTTTTTGTGTGTGTTTGTAAGTTTTTTTGTGTGTGTGTGTAAGTTTGTGTGTGTGTGTGTGTAAGTTTTTGTGTGTGCGCCCATTTTGAAGTTGGAAAATATTAAATGTGAATTTCATATGTGTAAGTTTTCATGTTTGTGTAAGTTTTTGTGTGTGTGTGTGTGTGTGTAAGTTTTTGTGTGTGTGTGTGTAAGTTTTTGTGTGTGTGTAAGTTTTTATGTGTGTGTAAGTTTTTGTGTGTGTGTAAGTTTTTATGTGTGTGTATGTTTATTTGTGTGTGTGTGTAAGTTTTTTGTTTGTTTGTGTGTTTTTTTTTGTGTAATTTTTTTGTGTGCGTTTAAGTTTTTGTGTGTGTGTGTAAGTTTGTTTGTGTGTGTTTGTTTTTTTGTGTGTTTTATTTTTTTTGTGTGTGTATGTTGTTTTGTGTGTTTTTTTTATTTTTTTTTTGGAATTTTTTTTTGTGTGTTTTTGTTTGTTTTTTTTTTTGTTTGTAAGTTTTTTGTGTTTGTGTGTAAGTTTTTGTGTGTGTGTGTGTAAGTTGTTATGAGTGTGTAAGTTTTTGTGTGTGTGTAAGTTTTTTTGTGTGTGTAAGTTTTGATGTTTGTGTAAGTTTTTGTGTGTGTGTTTGTGTAAGTTTTTGTGTGTTTGTGTGTGTGTGTGTAAGTTTTTTTGTGTGATTAAGTTTTTATGTGTGTGTAAGTTTTTATTTTTGTGTAATTTTTGTGTGTGTGTAAGTTTTTTTGTGTGTGTGTGTGTTATATTTTGTGTGTGTGAGTCATTTTTTGTGTGTGTGTAAGTTTTTGTGTGTCTGTAAGTTTTTTTTGTGTGTCTGTAATTTTTTGTGTGTTTTTTAGTTTTTTTTGTGTGTGTTTGTTTTGTTTGTGTGTGTGTGTAAGTTTTTTTTTGTGTGTTTAAGTTTTTTGTGTGTTTTTAATTTTTTTTTTGTTTTATTTTTTTTTGTTTGTGTAAGTTTTTGTGTGTGTGTGTAAGTTTTTGTGTGTGTGTGTAATTTTTTTTTTGTTTGTAAGTTTTGTTTTTGTTTAAGTTTTTTTGTGTGTGTAAGTTTTTATGTGTGTGTAAGTTTTTTTGTGTGTGTAATTTTTTGTGTTTGTGTAAGTTTTTTTTGTATGTGTAAGTATTTTTGTGTTTGTGTAAGTTTTTTTGTGTGTGTTTGTAAGTGTTTTTTTTTGTTTGTTTTTGTGTTTTTGTGTTTGTTTTTTTTTGTGTGTGTGTAAGTTTGGGTGTGTTTGTAAGTTTTTGTGTGTGTGTAAGTTTGTGTGTGTGAGTGTGTGTGTAAGTTTTTGTGTGTGTGTCTGTTTTTGTGTGTGTAAGTTTTTGTGTGTGTGTATGTTTTTGTGTGTGTGTGTAAGTTTTTTTTTTGTTTTTTATTTTTTGTTTTCGTTTTATTTTGTGTTTTGGTTTATTTTTTTGTGTTTGTTTATGTAAGTTTTTTTTGGTGTGTGTAAATTTTTGTGTGTGTTAGTTTTTATGTGTGTGTAAGTTTTTGTGTGTGTGTAAGTTTTTGTGTGTGTGTGTAAGTTTTTGTGTGTTTGTAAGTTTTTTGTGTGTGTGTTAGTTTTTGTTTGTGTGTTATTTTTTTTTTGTGTGTGTTTTTATTTTTTTTTGTTTTTGTGTGTAAGTTTGTGTGTGTGTGTGTGTAAGTTTTTGTGTGTGCGCCCATTTTGAAGTTGGAAAATATTAAATGTGAATTTCATATGTGTAAGTTTTCATGTTTGTGTAAGTTTTTGTGTGTGTGTGTGTGTGGGTGTGTTTTTGTGTGTGTGTGTGTAAGTTTTTGTGTGTGTGTAAGTTTTTATGTGTGTGTAAGTTTTTGTGTGTGTGTAAGTTTTTATGTGTGTGTATGTTTTGTGTGTGTGTAAGTTTTTGTGTGTGTGTGTGTGTAAGTTTTTGTGTGTGTGTGTAAGTTTATGTGTGTGTGTAAGTTTTTGTGTGTCTGTAAGTTTTTTTTTTTGTGTCTGTAAGTTTTTGTGTGTGTGTAAGTTTTTGTGTTTGTGTGTAAGTTTTGTTGTGTGTGTGTGTAAGTTTTTTTTTGTTTGTGTAAGTTTTTTGTGTGTTTGTATGTTTTTGTGTGTGTAAGTTTTTTGTGTTTGTTTAAGTTTTTTTGTGTGTGTGTTAGTTTTTGTGTGTGTGTAAGTTTTTTTGTGTGTGTAAGTTTTTTTGTGTGTGTAAGTTTTTGTGTGTGTGTGTGTGTGTAAGTTTTTGTTTGTGTGTGTAAGTTTTTTTTGTGTGTGTGTAAGTTTTTGTGTGGTTGTGTAAGTTTTTATGAGTGTGTAAGTTTTTGTGTGTGTGTAAGTTTTTTTTGTGTGTGTGTAAGTTTTTGTGTGTGTGTAAGTTGTTTTGTGTGTGTAAGTTTTTGTGTGTGTGTGTGTGTGTAAGTTTTTTTTGTGTGTGTGTAAGTTTTTGTGTGTGTGTAAGTTTTTTTGTATGTGTAAATTTTTGTGTGTGTGTGTAAGTTTGTTGTGTTTGTGTAAGTTTTTGTGTGTGTGTAAGTTTTTTTTTGTGTTTAAGTTTTTTTTTGTGTGTGTGTGTGTAAGTTTTTTTTTGTTTGTAATTTGTTTTTTTTTTTTTGTAATTTTTTTTGTTTTTGTAAGTTTTTTTTTGTGTCTAAATTTTTGTGTGTGTGTAAGTTTTTGTGTGTGTGTGTGTTAGTTTTTGTGTGTGTGTAATTTTTTTGTGTTTGTGTAAGTTTTTGTGTGTGTGTAAGTTTTTTTTGTGTGTGTGTGTAAGTTTTTTGTGTGTGTGTAAGTTTGTGTGTGTGTGTGTGTAAGTTCATGTTTTGTGAGTATTGTCGAAATTATATAACTCAACCGGACCGGTTTTTGAGACAACACTCATTTTTAGGAGCCAATCAGAGCCATCGGAGGTTGTTAAATATACGGTAAGTTGATTGGTGATTGGTTAAAAATAAAAGGATAGATTTTTTATTCGTCCTTGAGATTTTGTATAAAATGCTCCATCATCACTTTTTTTTTAAAGATATGACTTATTTGTTTATCGTTCCACTGCGTAAAAAATACGGATTTAACACATGCCACAAACTAGTGTCGATAACCGATCATAGAGTACCAGTGGGAAAGCCGCATCGTGTCTCTGAGCAAGCATAGAGCACAAGTGTTAGAGCCGTAACAAAATTTTGTCATTTTAAGATACGTAAAAAAAATAAATAAATAAAGTTGAATAGTTTCGAAGTTTAAAAAAAAATAGTTTGTTTTTATGAAAAAAAAAATATTGAATTAGAATCATCAGTCCTCATCATTATGAGTATCCAAAACTGGACTTAAGTTTCACATATGAACTAGAGAACTGTATTTTCCATAATTTTCTTACAAGAAACTAGAGTTTACGGTGAAAAACCCTTATTAGCTCAGATTTTACGGTAATAATTTTTATTTTTCGATCCAAAAATGGACTTAAGTTTCAAATTCGAACCAGAAAATTGTATTTTCCATAATTTTCTTGCAAAAAACTAGAGTTTACGGTCAAAAACCCTTATTAGCTCAGATTTTACAGAAATAGTTTATTTTGCGATTCATAAGTGGACTTAAAGTTTCACATTTGAACCAAAAAAAATTTATCTGAGATTTCTTGTTAAAAAAAATTTTTATTTCAACTCACCCACACGGGGTTTTCGCTAGTAACTCGTCCTCCACTATAACTACGCTAATACATCCTTCTACCAATCAACCCATCTCCCCCAAAACAGTTTTCAGCCATTTCTTTTTAAGATTTTTTTATTTCAACTTATCCACACGGGTTTTTCGCTAGCAACTCGTCCTCCACTATAACTACGCTAATACATCCTTCTGCCAATCAACCCATCTCCCCCAAAACACTTTTCACCCATTTCTTGTTAAAAAGTTTTTATTTCAACTCATCCACACGGGTTTTTCGCTAGCAAATCGCTCCCCACTATAACTACACTAATATATCCTTCTGCCAATCAACCCATCTCCCCCAAAACACTTTTAATCCATTTCTTGTTAAAAAATTTTATTTCAACTCATCCACACGGGTTTTTCGCTAGCAAGTCGCCCTCCACTATAACTACGCTAATATATCCTTCTGCCAATCAACCCATCTCCCCCAAAGCACTTTTCAGTCATTTCTTGTTAAATTTTTTTATTTCAACTCATCCACACGGGTTTTTCGCTAGCAACTCGCCCTCTATTGTAACTACGATAATACATCCTTCTGCCAATCAACCCATCTCCCCCCAAAGCACTTTTCATCCATCTCTTGTTACAAATGTTTATTTCAACTCATCCACTCGGGGTTTTCGCTAGAAACCCGCCCTCCGCTATAACTACGCTAAAAAATACTTCTGCCAATCAAACCATCTCCCCCAAAACACTTTTCAGCCATTTCTTGTTAAAAAATTTTATTTCAACTCATCCACACGGGTTTTTCACTAGCAAGTCGCCCTCCACCATAACTTCGATAATACATCCTTCTGCCAATCAACCCATCTCCCCCAAAACACTTTTCAGCCATTTCTTGTTAAATTTTTTTATTTCAATTCATCCACACGGGTTTTTCGCTAGCAACTCGCCCTCCACGATAACTACGCTAATACATCCCTCTGCCAATCAACCCATCTCCACCAAAACACTTTTCACCCATTTCTTGTTATAAATTTTGTATTTTAACTCATACACACGTGTTGTTCATTCGTACGGCGCCCTCTACTATACCTCAGCGAATACATCCTTCTCCCAATCAACTCATCTCCCCTAAACCACTATTCAGCCGTTTCTTGTTAAAATTTTTATTTCAACTCATTCACACGGGTTTTTCACTAGCAACTCCCCCCTACACTATCACACTTTAATTACTCTAAGACACCCCGCTCCCATCACTCCACTACTTGTGTATTATACAGAACACATCGAAGAAGTAAACCTATCCGTTATTAAAATCCTTTTCTTGCCATCTACATCAAATTTTTAGTAGACTATAACGTTAAACTCTATTTTAAATTGACAACACTGTTCAAACACCACTTGTGATTTATACAGTACACATCGAAGTATTCGCAAATGCTAAACCCTTTTTTTTCTCCACCTTAATAGGATCAAATTCGCAAATCCTATATACCGACACATTCATATCAAACTATTGTTGGCTAAGGGCAATTGTCCAAAAAAAATCAGAAACCGCTCTTGATAGCACAGACTTCAAAGAAATGGAACTGTGGATAACACACGGGTGATAGACAGCTTTCCCTGCAAAACCATTCCTAAATACGCAATTTGACAATCTCTAGGTTTCGATTAAAAAAAACAAAAACAAACAATAACAAAAAACCCGTCTGATTATCTTATACAACCTTGACTTCCTTGTAGGTATGAATGTACAGTTTCAATCAATAGAATAGATGTACAGTTGAATGTACAGTTCATTTCAATAGATAGATTACTACTTCAGACTGTGGTTACGATCTACAACTATTTTAGCCCGAAGAGGGAGATAAAACATTTGCCAGGTATTGTTAAATTAAACAATGTTCTTTCCATTCCTTTTTTTTGGTTTATAATACGATTTTGATTAAATATTAAAAGAAAGTATTTTCTGGGGAGCGATTTTTTTTACCTTAGGGATAAGAAAAAGTCTCTACCAAGATAATTTATTAGAAAACCGCTTGCAACAACAATAGAAAAAAGTGGAGTATTGAAAGACAAATTGACCTCAAATAACTTCTTAAGTTGCAACAACAAGAACATATTACAATAAGACACAAATAAAAAGAATATTGTCATTCAAAATTCAAGGAGAAATGTCAACGGCATGGCAAAGGACACAATCCAGTGCTTTTCTGTCGACCTTTCCTCTACTTCAGAGATAAACAGAACAGGGTCATCGACGTCGCATTTATCCAAAACGAATGTATTTCGCAGATGCAATGGAAGGCCCAGTAGAAACTTTAGGTACTTACATAGTCCTGAACAAATACGAAACTTTCTGTCTTTATAAGCCAATGTCCTACAAGTGGAATGCAGTAAACACTCGGGAGTGTTTACCTCCCGAGAGGAGCAACACCTGAGAACTAAGGAGCCAAAATACTTTTTTTTAATCTCAACTTTAAGGCTTCCAATTTTGCGCAACTCAGACCAGAAAGAACTTGGTCATTTACGAGAAGCCTTAAGATTCTTGAAACACCTCAGTTGGTAATATCGAGATACTTTAGATTCGATCCAGGAAAAATTTAGTCTCCCCCATTCTTTACAAATAAAGATTGTGCGTGGGGTGAAGTTTTAGGTAATGAAGAAGTTTCTACAACAAGAAACTCGGTTTTGGCTGGATTTACAATCAGGCCGATATTTGCGTAACCCTTGAGTAGAAGATTAATATTGGTAAGTTGGTGAATAAGTGAGGTTTCAATGAAGAGCACAACGTTGGAATAACATAATAGGCTCAAGTCCGTACCATGCACGGAAAAGCTACGGATAAATGTCAAGTTGCGCTAGATGCTCACACGGTGAACACTGAATAGTACCGGGCTTAAATCTGAACCTTACTGCAGATTACGACACAGCCTAATCGCTGATGAAAGTAAACTGTCAGGATTAACACAATCAGAGCTATTAGAATACCAAAATCGTACTCGTGCAGTAGCATAATTGTTAACACATTGATCCATCAAAATTGAAATAGGTTTTGAATGGATCACCGAACCAAAGTATGTGTCTTGCCTTCCCGCTTGAGTTTTCATTGATTATATATATATATATATATATATATATATATATATATATATATATATATATATATATATATATATATATATATATATATATATATATATATATATATATATATATATATATATATATATATATATATATATATATATATATATATATATATATATATATATATATATATATATATATATATATATATATATATATATATATATATATATATATATATATATATATATATATATATATATATATATATATAATATATATATATATATATATATATATATATATATATATATATATATATATATATATATATATATATATATATATATATATATATATATATATATTAATCCATGAGAAGTAAGATAAAATTTAGCTAATGGCTTTAACACTTGAATGTCACAACTACTGTGTTATTTAAGTATTTATAAGATTAATTACTATGCTGTACCCAGTTTTTTTTTATTTAGTGAAAACCGTTTTCATTTACCTGAAGAAGGAAACTTACCAGTTGTTATGGTCGGACCAGGAACTGGAATAGCACCCTTTCGTTCTTTCTGGCAAGAAAAACTCGCAATGTCTAAAAGTAAGTTTATCTGAATATTACTATCCGAATAAACATTACTACTATTGTTACGAAGCCTTTTCCTATCTTATTGTTGCAGTATAAATCATCTAACAGCCACCAGCCCTTACCAGTTGTTGCACGTTAATTCCACTTTTAAAACTCAAATTTGATTTTTCAACAAACAGTATTGTTGGATAAAAATCTGTTGGCTAAATATTTACCATTTAGTTAAACAATTTATTTTTAGTTTTACAAACCATTAGTTAAAAATCTTTTTTAAACCATTTAGTTAAAATCAAGTGAGTTAGATCAAGTACTGACTTGCTTATCTATGACACTCATAAATCAATCTAACGTTGGATTAGTGACAATTAACGTTAGATCTGCTATAATTCTGATGCAGCTATTGTCTGGTCTGTGGTTTAACGACTGTTCGGGTATTTAGCCACCAATATTATGCCGGTAGACCACAATGCCACCAGCGTTATAGTGGTAAGCTACAATGCCACCAGTATTGGCGTGGTAATATTCGGGTGTCACCACTTATTGGAGGGGAAAGCCCCGGCCCCAAATTATAATGTGATGCCCGCGTCTACCACACCGGTTCTGCAAATATCGGGTTAGGTACTACCCTATTTCCAGTATACCCTGTCCCAGGGTATGATAACGTGATCGAGTGGTCAAATGGCCACTTTCTAAAGCCAAGTATACCCGCCCTGGGTTACGACTAGAAATCTCTAACTCTCTGCTTGGAGGTAACAAACCCCCTGTCAATATAATAATGGCGGTATCTAGTAACTCTATTCCTACCCTGCCTGGGTTCCGGGAAAATTAGTAGACAGTTTGTAGAAAATACCTTACTTGTATTCTTCCAACGGTCACTTATAGTAACAACAATATGCTTCCTCGAACGGGGTCTAAATGCAGACTAACTCAAAAATAATATTCTTTACAGCAACTGTTCATAGGGGTTGACCTTCACTTGGCCCAGCCAATCCTCTCAATCCCCATTCAAAACCAATTCTACTTTCTTAGCTTTATTATTCAATGACTCAAACCAGAAAGTCCAAAATAGAATTTAGTTCGAAGCTTACTTATCGCAAAACAACTATAGCTTAGCAACGAGACTTTTAAATTGTCATTTAAAATTACACTATAGGCAAATCTAAGCAAATGTAATTACGGAACAAAACCAGGTCATTTATCTGAAAGGAAAAGAAACAACGTTAAAACCCCAACACCTCCCCCTGTAAGGCACATAACCACCCACGCTCTATCTTGGTCCACCCTTACAAACATAGACACATGACTTTCGCTTTACAAAATCCGTCTGCCTTCTCTCTTCTAACATTGTATGTGCTACTACTCCCATCGCTTAGCTCTGGATCGGTTGTCATCAAGACGTCACTACTGCAGAACCACCATGGTCTAGATCGTATAGCATCCGTGTTGGGTTTTGAAAGTTGAAGTCCCCAAGATTCGTAGACAATGATTGTGCGTAGCACAATCAAAAGCAGAAATTTTCTCGCTCTCACGAATTTACATTTGAGAAGAGCAGAGAATGAGTTTCTGGCACATTTGATGATGCCAGCCATCATGAAAAATTGGCTGCACTAGCCTCTTAATTTTCATCTGTGGAAACAACCCCACATCTCAATAAAAAGTAAATTGCCCCTTGGCATAATTTGAAATAGTCCCAGGCCAAAAATACACAGGCCTGAATACGATAAGGATACTGGGAATGAAGTAAAATTTTGAGCGAACCATGAATCGCCTTTTTTCCGGGTTCCCTCCCCTGGGATAATCAGATGCAGAATATGCGTTGATGCTAATTGAGGATGAAACTTAGATACATCTCCCACTGAATACAATTTGCCGGCAGTAATTGTCGGTTCCCATGAAGAGTAAAAACTATGAATAGGGTTACTGGACAAAGCTTTGGATGAAGTGTGAAGTGACTGAGAGAGAGTGTCCCCCAAGGACTCCAGATCAGAGAGGCAAAACCTCGGTAAAGGGATCACAACTTGTCCGCCAGTTTTGCATTGAGGAAAAAGGCTATCTTTCGCGACTTCCGGCAGGGGATTTTCCCCAAGGGAGTCTTCTCCCTCATAAAGGATCGACATATCTTTTTGATTTGATAATACTAATCCTAGATTCTTTCCCAATTTTTTCAAATCTGACTCAACATTTCATATCTCACAGCTATGACCACACATGGTGTCGGTTATTTCTATTTTTTTTGAAATCCTCTTTTTTTATTCTATATGGGTCATTGACCTCTTTTCCCCCCCTATGATTTATTGTGTCAAGGACTAGCCCAGCCAAAATTTTATTTTTTTCCTATTATTTATGTGATTAAGTCACCATCCATCCAACATTTTTTTTATTGGTAGTATTTACAGGCTGAATCTTTAAATTTTGTCTCTTTTTTTGCATTCCTCTTTACATCTCTACTTTTCTCAATTTTGTCATTCGTGCAAAATAATACATAATCGTTAAATCTGATTTGAACTCCAGTGTCCACCATCTTTGAATGCATTACTTCATTTTAGCTCTGTTTAATATCTCTTTTCTCTCTCTTAGTTTTCTTTTCTTTTGTAGTAGCATTAAATAAATCGTCGTGAAATCTGAATTGGATTCTAGTGTCCATCTTTGACTGCATTTCTTTATTGTAGTTCCGCTTCGCATCTTTTTTCTCTCTTTTAGTTCTCTTTATTTTTACCGTAGAAACAAATATTTCGTTATCAAATGGGAACTGAATTCTGACATTTGATTTTTCATATTGTACTAAAATTTACCGAACTTTGCGAGGAAAAGCGCGTACAATAAATTTCGTCTCATTTTTCTTTGGTACAATCAGTGTTTCGTTTTGGCCTGTACCTGTTAGCGTCTCATATTCATTAAAAGTGTTCTCAAGCTTTCTATTTTCTGCAAATTTTCCTGAAAAATCATTTTCGCGCGTCTCATTTTCAATAATATATCGTCCGTTTACTTCTACATCCCATTTCTGTGTATTATCAATATTTTGAACATGCGTATTAAGTATTTCGCTTTTCCGACAGGGTGGCACAGCCTCCCAATTTGTTTTATGGGCCGGTCCACCTCCCCCCGTAGTCAACGGTGTTGTATATTTTTCCATCTTAGTGTAATTTTGTAGTTTTCCCACTGTTAAAGAAGTCGCTTTTAACGATAAGAGATTTCCAATATCTCCAAAGTCTCCTCCTACTAAGACATCCACTGCTAGCGTAGGTACTAAGCCTACTTTTATAGTTTTTCTCTGGACCTTACCGTCCTTCTTTGCAATTTCTATTCTTACCCAAGCAGACGGGCATGGGTGCTTGTCTCCATAAAAACCTGATGTTGTAATCTTATTTTTATGGTCTATCTCCGTTCTATTAATTAGGTCAGTTCGCACATAGGTTTGGTCACTGCAGGAATCAATTGCCATTTCAACTAATTCCCCGTTAAATTTTCCGTATATTTCATGCGACTCTGCAAATGCGTAATTGCTTTCCTTATTATGGGTCATGGCCCAGGCTGTCGTTTTATGTGGTTTTTGGTCATGTTTACTGGAGCAGTTTCTTGCAAAATGCCCCGTGGTACCACAGTTATATCAAGTTAATTATCCTTGCGCTGTGTTATAGTGCCTATTTTTGTTATACTCTATATATTCAAATATGTCTGTCTCCTCAACTTCCTCTCTTATTTCGGTCGACCTATTTGCCATTTCTGCCATTTCTTCGCTTGTTTTTGGGTTCTTTTCTTTCAAATATATTTTCAATTCTCTGTTAGTATTTTCTAAAAATTGTTCCATTGCTTTTTTATCTATCATTTCCGTCATCTTATCTTTTATTTCTTCCGGGTCTTCTAACATTCCATAGTGTTATAACTCTAGCCATTTTAAAAACATATCTTTCAATGTGTGCCCGGATTAATTATTTGTTTTATTGTCTTATTTCGTTTCGCTTCTACATCTTCTTCAAAAATACTCTGGGATGAGATAATACTTTTCAAAAAAGGCTTGTTCTAGTCTTTCAAAATCTTTTGAGTACTGCGTTGGTAATGCTCCACATGAAAGTTGTGCTTTGTAGTTAAGAACGGGTTGTAATTTTGTCACCCAATTTTCTCTCGGCAATCCATTTAATTCTGCGGTTTTTTCAAAGTTGTAGAGGTACAAGTGTACATCTTCATTCTCTTTAATTGGTTGAAAGTTTATTGCATGCATTAAATTTACTTTGGAGGATCCTTGCCGCTCCTGGTAGTTTTTCCCTGCAATTATTTGCATTAGTTCTCTTCTATCCTCCCTATCTGCCTCTTTCTTTCGTTCTCTGGCTCTCCTCTCTTTCTCTCTTTCTTTTCTATCTTCCTCCTCTTTTCGTTCTCTGGCTGTTCTCTCTTTCTCCTCCTTTCGTTCTCTGGCTATCCTCTCTTTCTCCTCCTTTCGTTCTCTAGCTAATCTGTCTTTCCCCATGAAATTTAATAGTTGTTGGTTTCATATCTATTTGAGTGCTTTTTTGCGAGTTCCTGCTGGAAATTGAGCTTCTACTACTCCTGCTACTTGGCCTACTATGATTCTCATTGTCTTTATATTCTCTTAATTTGTTTTCTGAGTCTGCTCGTTCTATAATATTTTCTCTTACCCGCAACTCCCCTACATTTTGTACCTCATCTGAAGGGTGAGTTGGTTTGGTTTTACCCATATTTTCATATAATGATTTTTCTTCATGTATTATCGCCACTGTTTCTTTTGTCTGGGTTTCTCTATCTGGGAATAAGTCTTTCTGAATCTGCCTTAAACTCTTTTCTTCTTCCATGGTTTGTACCGGAGGTCGCTCTATTACTGAGTTTGTTTTGAAGATTTCCCCTTCACACGTCTCAGAAATGTCTATTTCACCCCCTGAGTGATATAAGGTTCTATCTGATGGTGTTTTTCCTAGGGTATTTCCAGCGGGAGTCGCATATAATTGCGATACATCTGATTACGATTTTTGTTTTGCCGCGGTCGATCTTGTCTGAATTCTCCGTTTGTCCGCCATTATTTTAAGGTTTACTTAACGTCTTCCGTCCAAATTAAAATCCTTTTATCAATGTCTCTTTTTATCTTTTCGTGAAAAATGGTTCGTTTTAATTTGCCGATTCTACGTGGGCGGCCCAGCCTCCCTTGTCTCACAAGTTAATTATTTGCGTGATGTATTTAGATTCTTAAATTTTATTATTTATTATTATCCAACTAGGCACAGCCCAGATAAAAAAAAATTCTCTTTGCGATTTTTTTTATGTAACCACAATAGGCTACTATGTAGGTTAACTCAACTTATCTCTTCGAAAACACGGAATTCTTTTACTATCAGATTTACTGATAGGACCTTTTCTTGCTGCCACCAATGTTCGTGGTATTTAGCCACCAATATTATACCGGTAGACCACAATGCCACCAGTGTTATAGTGGTGAGCTACAACGCCACCAGTATTGGCGTGTTAATGTACGGGCGTCACCATTTTTTGGATGGGAAAGACCCGACCCAAAATTATAATCTGATGCCCGCGTCTACCAACCGGTTCTGCAAATATTGGGTTTGGTACTGCGCTATTCCCAGTATACCCTGTCCCAGGGTATGATAACGTGATCGAGTGGTCAAATGGCCACTTTCTAAAGCCAAATGTACCCGCCCTTGGGCTACCACTAGAAATTTATAACTCTCTCCTTGGAGGTAACAAATCCCCCTGTCAATATAATAATAACGGTATCTCGTAACTCTATTTCTACCCTGCCTGGGTTCCGGGAAAATTAGTAGACAGTTTGTAGAAAATACCTTACTTGTATTCTTCCAACGGTCACTTATAATAACAACAATATGCTTCCCCGAACGGGGTGTAAATACCGACTCGCTCAAAAATAATATTCTTTACACCACTGTCCATAAGGGTGGACCTTTAGTTGGCACAGCCAATCCTCCAAATTCCCATTCAAAACCAGTTCTGCTTTCTTAGCTTTATTATTCAATGACTCAAACCAGGAAGTCCAAAATAGAATTTAGTTCAAAACTTACTTATCGTAAAACCACTATAGCTTAGCAACGAGACTTTTAAATTGTCATTGATAATTATACTATAGGCAAATCTAAGCAAATGTAATTACGGAAGAAAACCAAGCCATTTATCTGAAAAGAAAAGAAGCAAGGGTGGACCCCCAACACCGACGTTTCTTGCCTACAAACGTCCATGTATCAGCCATGCAGCTGCTGCAATCGAACCCAGGGCCAGGTATTGCTAAGTATAGATCAATCTGGCATGGCTATAATTTTTCTTCTGTCCATATCCAAAAAGTTTTAGAATGTATATTGCTCTTCCATGTGTATAATCTATAATATTTTTTTCGACTAATTAATAGAAAAGAAAAAAAATATCGCAAATCCTATTTTGTTCCTTTATAGTATATCCTGTGCATTTTTTCCTATTTATATAGCCCATTTTGATTAGACAAACAAGTCAACTTGTATGTGTAATTCTTGTTCAAATAATGGTTTTTCTCTGTTTCAGAGGAAGCTCAAGGAGAACTATTACTTCTCTTTGGATGCCGAACGAAGGAGATGGACCTTTATCACGATGAAAAGGAATATATGCGTAGAAAGGAGATTCTGACCCTGCTACCATTGGCTCTCAGTCGAGAGCCAAAAATAAAGAAGGTAGGAGCAAAGACTGTAGTAAATTGAAATGAATATCTGTTGATATTTTGAGGATTTAAATTGAAGATGTTTGTTACTCTGTTGAAAAAAGAGGATAAATTGTTATCTTTGCTTTACATTGGGTAGAAGATAAAAATGGTAAGACCATAGGCGCGACCATAGTCGTGCCTATATTGGCGTGCATTTTTCTTTCTCTATGCCTATGCTGCGCTGACAAATCTTCCCAATCATTTTATAGCCGATCTTTTTTTCTTCTTTTTTTTTTTGAAAAATGAAATAATCAGATTGCAGTCAACTAAATGTAGACAGTTAATCGAAATCCAAATTTTAACAAACTGAAACTTATTAATTATGTTTTGAGTTGTTTTAATTGTTCTGGGTAACGCTGCACGATCATTGCTGCTAGTAGTTTAAATTCTTTATAAACTGAAGTTAAAATGACGAAGTATCTTATTTTGTTTGTGGCCCAACTTATTTAGTTTGGTTATTTCCTTGACTCCTCTTTTTTGCTCCCTTTCTTTGCCATCTTTTTTTGCCTTACCTGAAGACTGATGTGTGCTTATTTGTTTGTTTGCTTTTTCCAGGGGACATCGTACAAAACCAATAGTCCTAGAAGATGGGGACACGGCTCATTCGAACTCGACATCTTTGATCTATTTTAGGTATTCTAAAAGATTTTTCCACAGCAAAGTGGTGTTTTATGCCACTTTATGGCACACAATTTCCGTTTGTTTCCATAGAGGAAATCAGCTATTAAAAGGGTGTGGTAGGTCACTGTTTAGGTAGGGTTTGGGGGGGGGGGGTCATGCCTCAAAAAGCGTATTTTTACGTCCAATTTTTCTAACTCTCCATGAGCCTTCAGATAAATGCAGAATATAGCCTGGGGGGTATAAATTAATCTCTAATCTCCCTTCATTTTAATTAATCCTGAATGTAAGTGCTGGTGGGTAACAGCTCTACTTTTATTGCAGAAAAAAGTTTTCATTGCAACAAAGAAGATTAAACCCATATGCTTATCTGCATAATAAGTGCAGAGGAGAGCGGCATCTTGAATTGTCGTCAGGGAGTTTCACAAGAAGAGGGGTCAAATGTTACCAGGAACATTGTTTTTGTCGACGTTTGAAATTCATATAATCGAACTTAAAGTAAGAAGTGATTCGTGGTAATAGTAGCCAGTACTCTAAAACAAGGAGTTGTACCAGCAATATATGCATTTAAAGAATAGACTTTGTGTGGTGATTCCAAACGTATAAATTCATTAAGTTTAAAATTACCCATCAAAAGTAAAGAATCTTAGAAAATTTTGCTCCATTTGTGGAAAAAAAAAGAGAAACATCCCTAAAAGGGCAACTAATTTTTGATGAAAACTATCTAAGACCTTAGCATATCAAAGAACTCTATTGTAGAGATTTCAAGCCCCTATATGTAAAAAATGTGACATTTTTTAGGATCACAGATTCGTGTTTATTTGTTTCTTTGTTGTTTATTTTCCTCATTGGTGATTGTATCGATGGAGCAGTCCTAAAATATCTCGAGAAAACTCTTTAAAAAAAATGTTGAAAGTTCTATTGACCGTCTTAAGTAGCTAAAAAGACTGAGCCACAGAAAAGTGGCGTTTCCTGTCATTTTGCGGTGCAAAACGATAATTTTGGCTCAAAGGGCGCCAAAAAGCCATCAAGTGAAAATTCTGAGATGGCTAATAGATCAAAAATTATCAAAGCTATATATTGAGTTTTCCAATTTCAGAGTCATTAGTGCTGCGCGGTAGTGCCTTTGTTTCTAGAAATGCACATAGTCCATACAGAATGAGCGTTCAATATAGACGTTTAATTCAAAGCATCATTTGGCTAAGTTTATTCGTTCATGGTTTGATAAGTTTATTTACATTGGTGTTTATACACTATTGTGGTGTTTATTGGCGCGTAAGTCATCTTGGAGTAGGATCCGTGGATCTTTACAAACCGTTTAATGGACTTACCGGTTCAATTTAAATGTGTTAAAAAATAAAATTTTTAATAAATGATTATTTTAGCCCAAAAATTTAGAAGCTGAATTTCCCCAATAGTCTTGTGTGTTGGTGAAGAAAAACCTATTAAGCATCAATTATTTCAGTTATAGGGTGTATTCTTTAAGCCAATTATCTCTAATTGTAATTAATGTAATCACCTATTATCTTCACCCTAAAAAAAACTCTTCCGGTATATGAAAAAGGGGCTAAAATTTTAGTTTCATCTGCACTTATATAAGAGCTTTATATTATTTAGTATTTAGAAACGAAAATAATAACAGGCGGTTAATTTTTGTTAATCATACTAGGCTTCTTGAGCCCAGCCACAATCTTTTTGGCCCTTTTTGTTTTTATCTTTGTGTTTATGAGCACAAACTGTGCTTTTGATGTGTTCATAGACAGGAAAAAGCTCCGCCATCTTAGTCTCTTCTGCAGTTCTACTAATAAGCATGGATCAAATAAATCTATGCCATCCAGTATTTTGGAACGAAAGTTATAACGATTGGGTTTCTGGAATTATTCCTAATATTGATGGGTTTCTGGAACGTGTCCTTAGTCTTTTCTTTGGTGCTTGTTTTCTTTGGGTGTATTCCAGAACTCAATTATCAGAGGCAACGCTGAAGCGTTGCCTATAGTAAAGGCCATACGGCTCCAATGTTTTATTATTTATTTATTTTTTTCCCAGTGGCACTTCATATGGAAGGGGTCGTCGTAAAAGCTCATTCGATTGGAAATTAAAGGGCTACTACCCTTTTTAATAGTCAAAAGTGATTGGAGGGCCACTAGCCCTCCCCCCTCCCACGCCCATCATTCCCCCAAACACATCCAATCAAAATTTTGAGATAGCCATTTTGTTCAGCGTAGTTGATTTCCAGATAGAAAATATGTTCTTGAGGAGGACACTCTCCCAAAACCCTCAGGGTAAGGGTTTTAAGATATGCCCTGGGGACATATAAGGTTTTTTATAGAAGGTTGTTGTCATAAAAACTTCAAAAAAGGCTCATTCGATTGGAAATTTAAAGGGATAGTGCCCTTTTTAATAGTCGAAAGTGATTGGAGGGCAACTAGCCCGCCCCTTACGCCCATCATTCCCCCAAACACATCCAATCAAAATTTTGCAATAGCCATTTTGTTCAGCGTAATTGATTTTCAGATAGAAAATATGTTTTGAGGAGGAAAATCCCCCACAACCCTCAGGGCAAGGGTTTTAAGTTATGCCCTGGGGCATATAGGGTTTTTACAGAAGGCGCTGTCATAGAAAATTCAAAAAAGGCTCATTCGGTTGGAAATTCAAAGGAATAGTGCCCTTTTTAATAGTCAAAAGTGATTGGAGGGCAACTAGCCCCCCCCCCCTTACGCCCATCCTTCCTCCACACACATCCAATCAAAATTTTGAGATAGCCATTTTTGTTCAGCGTAGTTGATTTCCAGATTTAGAATATATTTTTGAGGACACTCCCCAAGAGCCCTCAGGGCAAGTGTTTTAACTAATACCCCGAGGGCATTTAAGATTTTTATAGAAGTCGTTGTCGTAGAAACTTCAAAACAGGCTAATTCAATTGGAAATTCAAAGGGCTAGTGCCCTTTTTAATAGTCGAAAGTGATTGGAGGTCAACTAGCCCGCCCCTTACGCCCATCATTCCCCCAAACACATCCAATCAAAATTTTGCAATAGCCATTTTGTTCAGCGTAATTGATTTCCAGATAGAAAATATGTTTTGAGGAGAACAATCCCCCACAACCCTCAGGGCAAGGGTTTTAAGTTATGCCCTGGGGGCATATAAGGTTTTTTATAGAAGGCGGTGTCGTAGAAACTTCAAAAAAGACTCATTCGATTGGAAATTCCGAGGGCTAGTGTCCTTTGTAATAGTCGAAAGTGATTTGAGGGCAACTAACCCCCCTCTCACGCCTATTTTTTCCCCAAACACATCCAATCAGAATTTTAAGACAGCCATTTTATTAAACGTAGTTTTAAGTTCTGAAAATTAGGTATTTGAGGATGGCAACTCCCCCACAGCCCTCAGGGCCAGGGTTGTAGTTTAAGGATTCTCCGAATCCTTCATATTATTTCTTATGGAATGGATGCTCATAAACTTTAGAGAGGGCTCATTTGATTGAAAATTGAAAGTTCTTGTTCAATTTTTAAGAGTCAAAAGAGATTAAAGGGCAACTAGTCCCTCTCCCTCCTCCACGCCCTAAATGCATCAGATAAAAATTTTTAGATATATATTTTGTTAAAATAGTTCAAAGTTCTGATAACAAAAAACTCCGGTGTCGACACAGCCCACCCGGGCCCTGGGGCAGGTGTTTTAAGATATTCCATGGGGCATAACTTATTAAGGGGTGTTTATAACTAACGAGAAGGGGTTTTTTGTGGGAAGAACACATAGGAAATCTATTATAATTATCCAATTATAAGGTTAAAATCCATACTCTGTGATAGATGCAAAATTGCTTTGGCACACAAAATCCTATTAAGGTCAATTCCAAACAGTCGTGATCCCTTTTTGTGTCAGCAAGTGAAACGGTCTAAACCCCCTTATTGGAGCTATTTTTTCAATCCATTCATTGTTGTCAATCGCTGTCCACAAGTTATGCAAGCTGCCTATTGTTCATATATAAGGTTTTTATCAAAGAGGTAATCGTATAGACTTATAAAAAAGCCTCATTCGATTTAAATTGAAAGTTCTAGATCCGTTTTTTAAATTCAAGAATAATCAGACAGTAAGCACCCCCCCCCCCCATGCCATAAAAACTTGAAACTTTTTGTATTTCAAAAACGAACAAAATTAATTTAAAAAAAAACTTTCCGAAAAATATTTTTCTCAAATAAAATTAATGGTCATTTTGAAATTAAATTCAGGAGATGCAAATACTTTTTAAATTTCAAACTCAACACGACCAGAAATTACTATTAAAGAATAAATGAAAACCAAAATGAAAAGAAATTAAATAAACAATCATAGCAAAAAACATACAACAAGTATTAATATAAATGAATAAATAGATCTTAAAGCGAGTAATTCTTAGATTGAATATGAAAATCAAGCTTAAAATGAAAACAAATATTTTTCTATTAAAGTGTAAATGAAACTTAAAACAAACAGAAATTAAATAAACAATCAATGCGAACAAACATACAATATATATTAATGTAAATGAATAAAGAAATCTTAAAACGAGTGAAACTTAAATTGAATATGCAAATCAAGTTTGAATCGAATAAAATAACTACAAACAAGGGTTTGGGTATCGTCTCACTGCAGAAGCCTAAAACCTACTGCGTCATTGGCGCTTTACTGAAAACGAATTATATTACAAATTTTTTCTTTTGTACTTAATATTGAAAATAAATATTAAAATTACAGTAAAATTTTGAACTGATCAGCTTTTAGCAATCAGTATCATTATGAATCAAATGTTCAGATTAATGTATTAGTCCTTTTCAAAACTTACCAAGAAAATTATAGTTTTATTAAAAACAAAGTTGTGATTCTTCCTTAATCTGTAATTTTAAAAGACTAAGACCATTATAGTAATTGGCATCGCATTCATAACAAATTACTTGTATTATGAAAATGTATTGTTTTCTAGTTCTTACAGTGTTGAAAATGAAAATAAAAATTACAGTGAAAACAAATCTTAAACTGATGGATCTTTCAACAATTAATATCATTATATATCTAATATTCAATTTGATTTTGTTTATACTTTCCAAGACTGTTCAAGACTCATATAGTTTTGCCATTTTTTTTTAACTCTGCCATTTTTTGTAACTATTCATGTTAGTTTGTTATGAAAACATTCTTTGGCTTCTAGACATTTCTATTTGAGCGGAAAACTGCACCTCAAACTTTGTGGAACATGCATTTTCTTGCATGAAACACCAGAATATAATAAAATGTCAAGTTTCGGAGTGTTCCACCACTCGCAAGCAAGTGCCATTGGTATTTTTGAATCCGCATGGTCAATTTAGGGGGTGGAGGGTAGGCTAATTCTCGTAGCAACCCCATTCCATCGTGGTATGGTTAAAATTTTCACCAACTGGCGTCTGGACTATCATAAAATCTACCAAGCATACAACTACCTCAAATCAGTATCAATAAATAAATGAAACCCAAAACGAACAAAATTAAAATAAATATTAGCGTCAAACTCAAAACGAGGATAAATTAATGTGATTAGGGTTCAAAACCCCTATGCTTTCTAAAAGCCAGAATATAATTTGTACTTTACTGAAAAAAATTCAAATGAGTTTACTGAAAAAAATGTGCATTCTCAATTTAATATAAATATGCTGATATTTATTCCCTAAAATCTTAATTTAATTTTTGATTTGTTAAAGCTACAAAAGTGAAAATATTTCAAAGAATTGTTTTCAGTAAAGCGCCAGTGACGCATTAGGTTTTAGGCTTCTACAGTGATGCGATACCCAAACTCTTGTTTTTAATTATTTTTATTTGATTCAAACTTGATTTGCAAATTCAATTTAAGTTTCACTCGTTTTAAAATTTATTTATTCATTTAAATTAATATATATTGTGTGTTTTTTCGCATTGATTGTTTATTTAATTTCCGTTCCTTTTAAGTTTCATTTATACTTTAATAGCAAAATATTTGTTTTCGTTTTAAGCTTGATTTTCATATTCAATCTAAGCATTACTCGCTTTAAGATCTATCTATTCATTTATATTATTACTTATTGTATGTTTTTTGCTTTGATTGTTTATTTAATATCTATTTTTTGTGGGCTTGGTTCACTATTTTATATTTATTTCTTGTCGTTCTCTTCTTGTGTTCTAAATTGTAATTGAATATGCAGTGCTTAAGTTTCGGATTACCATTAAATTTATTTGAAAAACATATTGTTAGGAAATTAGTTTTTAATTTATTTTTTCACTACTAACAATTGGTTGTTTGGTATTATTTTCGTTCAAAGACATTGGATAACACAAAACTGTCAGCAATATTTAGTTTTATAAGTGTAAAATATTTAACAATTTTATCCCCTTTTACTTATCGTTAATATTTAAGGGCAAAATTTGTTATTTTCTGTCATATTAGACTAAGGGTAATAACAATTAGCTATTGACCATATATGTATATTGAGAAATGGATCACAGTCTTTGTTTTCAGACCTATGTTCAAGATCGCTTATTGGAAAATGATCATGCACAACATGTTTTTGACCTGATTGTCAGGAAAAGAGGTCATTTTTACGTGTGTGGAGACTGTACTATGGCAGAAGCTGTTTCAAAGGTTCTGAGAACTGTTTTTCAAAATATAGGACACATGACGCCTGAGGAAGCCGATGAATATTTTTTACATATGCAGGTAGTACTTTATAATATCGTATCTGATTTAAAAATTATATAAAACGAACAGGATAGTAAGATATAGTAGTAAAACTGAATGATTAGTGGCCTTACTAAAAGGTTAATGACAAAAGTTAGTTTCTTCATATTTAAGATTTTATATATGTAGGTGGTGCCGTTAGAAGTTTTATCTCGCTTGGCAGTAAAATTAAATGAAAGTGATATAGAGTACTAGAACATCATGAACGGTGGCTTTACTAAAAAAAAACTGATCACAAAATTTAAGTGGATTTTATTATTTTTTAATTAATGGATCTAAGAGGGTATTTTTTTTCTTGAGACAAATTTCTTTATAAATCCTATATTCTAAGTACGAAAATTTCTTTTTAGCAGAGTTTTCCATCTTTTGTATTGAATTTCAAAACAAAATAAATTTGTTTCTAAATTAATACAATTCAAAAAATTTTAACTGCTGATAATGGTGAAGATTTGGTGTGACTTAGAAGTGGTGTAGATGTCACTTACAATCTACAGACTAGTTCTTAAAGTTAAATTTCTGTAACGTCAAATCACGAGGATTGGAAGTGGGAGATGTTTTTAAAATATAACTTCCTTTATCACAGTCGCAGCCTTTCAAAGCACGTGTTGTAAAAAAATATTTCTCCACCTGAACTTTAATGAAAAATTAAATTCCGTAATATTAACTTCCAATATATACCGACTTGAAATTAACATTTGAGTCGTTCGTACTCATAACTTCTGTTGCTGTTTTGTTTTTTGTCAAGATTTCTAAGGTAGCTAGTCAAATACAGTTATTTTTCATGATGAAGTAAAAGAAAAAAGGTTTTCCAATAAGCTATATATTTTAAAATACATTGTAAAAACCTAACAAGATCTTGTCTTCGACCTAGCATATGCACAGGGGCATATCTAGAGGTAGATCTAAAGCCCCCTCCCCCCGTGCACTTTCGAGCTTAAAAAAGGGTGCACTTTACCACTATAAAATAAAAAATATTTTGCTATTTATGCCATTCGATTTTATTTACTAATTTTGTACAAAGAAGAAGAAATTACTTCTTTATACAAAAAAGAAAAAAAGGAGCATAAACAAAAGATAAAAAAAGGAAAAAAAGAAAAGATACTAAATGCAAAGCAAACAGTTAAAATAACAGCTAACACTAATTAAATTCAGTCTCGACCGATTCTCACTGAAATCAGACTCTTGGAACCTCGGCCAGTGCTCTTTGGGATCTAGAACAGGGTATATGTGCGTTAATTTTGAGACCCGAGTACATCTAAAGTCAGATAACACCTTGTTAATTATGGTAGCCTATGGAATCCAATAAATGCAACAGACTATGACAGTATATTCCCATATAAGGAGCTCCGTGTACTCCATGGAAACTATATCAACTTACTTATTTTTCATTTCTATCAAGTTTTTTATTTAGATTCAAGGACTGAGGCCTCTGGGAAATTTTTTCTAGCTTTTTTCAAAGTATCAACCACAGATACTTTATTAGGAAAAAGATGTTTTTTTTTTAATTCAAATCACTTTACATTTACAATTCGGGCGGTGAGATCAGGGTAGAGGTAATAGGCTACATCACAAAATATCTGTTCCCAGCTTTCTTCCATTTGCATTATTTGCTCAGGTTTAGAGTGAACAATGATCTAGTAAGTAATGATCTTATCGGTGCCCTTTCTACATGGAAATACTATCATTTTTCTAATTTACATTACTGATTTTCTTGAGCACCAAAATTAGTAAACTGCTGCCTTGACTTTAGAGTTAAAGACAAGAAAAGATCCCACCCCGGTGCCGAAGAGCAGAATTTATTGTTACCACTTTATACCACGTTCTAGTTTCATTGACTGAATGAAGGCAAAAACTTAAAACACATGCTTTAAAATTAATGGGTCAGTAGTAAAAACCAATGATCTTGATGCTCTTTAATCTAATCTAAGAAACCATGATGGTTTCATTTCATTTGTATTTATTTTTTGTATTTTTTTGTGAGTTCCTTTTTTTCTTTTTTTTCTATTACTTTTCACTCTATAGTTTTACTCTTGTTAGCCCCTCTGTTTTCAGAATTTGTAAGACGATTTGCCATTAACTGAGTTGTGTATATACTAATAGAATTGTTTGAATTGAAATTGATAATATTACGCAAAGAAACTTGTTTTCTACTGAAATAATAAGGTCAATATGTGGAATTTCCTAACAGTATAGAAAATGAAGGTCCAAGGAGGGGAGCGAAGAAGAAAATTTCATCAAATGGCAGATAACTGACTGATTTTTTGGTTTACCAGAATCTGTAAGAATTTTTCAAAACTGGCATATGTAAACCGTTTGAGTGGCTAGCACAGTAGACTAGAAATTCCGTGTCCGTGAGGACAGGGGTTCGAATCCAGGTGTCACTGGTTATTTAGTTTGGAACGGGGCTCAGTGGTGTGAATATCTAGGCTCAGCAGAGTCAACACAGCTCTAACAGCACCGCTGGTACGATTGTAAAGTCTAGGGCCATTTTATGTACCCTTTTATATTTACCTATAATTAGTAATTTAACAATGCAACGGAATCAAAACTTTTGAAAGAAAAGCGTCGAAAATTGAAACGTAGCTCATTCGCGACAAACTGAACATTTGATTTGAGCTAATAAGAAGTATAACTTCTATAATTCCTCCTTGCTTAAATAATTCGTGCAAATGTAAATCAAAACTACGTAAGAACAACAAGAAAGCCCCTTTCCTTCCTCTAAAAACAAATTTGGGTTTCTTTAACGGTAATAGAACAGGCTTTATATGACGCTTTTGTCAAACTGAAATATGTAGCCTACAATTTTAAACTCAGTACGATCTATCGATTGAATTAATCCGTTTTCTCGTTTGAAATAGGTTCGTGAAATACTAGAAGTTGTAGTTGTTTCCAATATGTGCTACATCTCTTTTTCTTGCTTGGGGAAATAGTTAAAAAATGGACTTTGTGATGTCGAAATTTTTGTTGAAAGCTGCTGAAAACTGCTTGTTAATACAGTAACGAAAAAAAAGGCAAAACAAACTTTTTTCAAATCTCCTGTAAAATTTAAGTTTCAAAATGGCGCAAATTTTGTTTGTATAGACAAGTATGGACAAGATCGACGAAATATTTTTTCAATTTTGTGGAAAAATTCAAACCTTCAAAAATTCACAATTCGCGAGAGGCCTCCCGAATATCCCAATTCTGCGAGCGTGTGCTTCAATTCATAAGAATGCTTTTTAGGAGATTACAAGGCCTGTTGTTGTTGTAAAAAAAAAAACTGCTTAGAGAGACCTACCCAGGAGGGAGGGTTGCTCCCTAAGAGCAAAGTATTTGGTTCGTACCTGATACAACAGGTGATTAACCTGGTAAATATTCTGGTAAAAACAGTATTTTTCAAATGTCTGCCACCTCCACCTGAAAAATTGAAAGATGGCTCATGATAGGTAATACGTTTCTTCATGTTGACATTTATACTAAAATATTAAGGATGTGTGAAAGGTCTCTGAATTTTGTTGAATATAATTCTTACTAAAAAAAAAATCAAGGTGTAAATAAGTATAAATATATTTACTAGCATTTGTTGCCTATCATTTACCTAAAATGACATAGATCTTCAATGCTTTAGTTAGCTAACAGGTACAATTTTCGTTATTGGAATTTTTGTAAGGTATTTTTTCTGACAGTAGTGGTAAGACATTGTATTGGCGTAGCTAGTTGTGTTTTGGTAATTTCTTGAATATATATTGGATCTTGAATACGGTTGTCATCTTCGAATCCCGTCAGATAATCTTTTTTTTAATTTAAATTTGTTTATTAAGAAAAAGAGTGTACGGTACAAAAAAAGATGAATCTAGAGCAAAATCTGGGGGGGGGGACTGTGACAAAGGCGCCAGTAATTAACCAAATTGACAAGTCTATTTAAAAAAAAGAGTAAAAAAAAGAAAAAAACGGAATGAGGGTGCTAGAAATGTCTTGGGGGGGGGGGTCTCGCCCCCTGAATCCTCCCCTGAATTAGCTGTGCATGAGTTGAGAGAGAGCAAAACCTGCGTCAAGATAAGTTTTTTCAACGAAGATTTATTCAAAGTCTACAGATATATCTATAAGGTTCAGGTTATTATTTTCTTTTAGGATGAAGGACGCTACCATGAAGATATATTTGGAATCACGCTAAGAGCTGCAGAAATTCATAGCAAGACTCATGAGTCAGCCAAAACTCAAATCGAGCAGCAAAATTAGTATTCCCATAGTTCACCATTTATTTTTTTCATTCCATTTTATCACATCTACACCTTCAATTTTTAGCATTAAAACTTTGTCTTTCAGTCTTATCAAATTGTAGGAGTTTTGTTGATACAAAAGTTTATTTTTATTGTTCTATCCAAAGAAAGTAGGAATTGATCGACAGGGAATTGTTGGTGGTTTAGCATAGATATAATGGAAATTAAGCTCTACTCGCACCTTAGTCAGTGCAGCGTGTTCTAGCAAATTCAAAACACAAGCTGTATTGATTTTGATATGATTTATTAAAATATGGAGCTGAATCAAGATCCTAAAGTAAAAATATAACGTAAATCAAAGTAAAAAGAAAAGCACAAGTGAAAAATTAAATTATAAAAATGTTTCAGGCAGTAGTAAGCCTCTTTGTTTTTGGCCCAACTTAAAGAAAGAGAAAAAAGGAAAAATCTAAAAATAATGAATCCACAGGAAACTCAAAATATTTGGTATGGGAAGAATGACAGACGACTGTATGTAGCCTTTTATTTATATAAATATATTCTTCAAAGGTTTTAAATCATGTACACATCAGATAGCTTTATTTTAAGCAATCCCAAGTGTCATTTCTGCGTGGATGGTGAATATTATCAAGAGAGATCGGAAGGGAAGTGATAAATGTATACACAAATAGCATGCCTGTACTTGTCAACCACGAGAAATCTGACTGAAGAGATAAGTAGAATATCCGTATAGCAAAAATATAACTATCTTCACAAAATAAGATGTTTGATATTCCCCGGAATTAATGCATCATTTTCAATGTAAAGTCCCCAGGATATCCAATAGTTTTTGAATCTATTAATAAAGAAAAGAATAAACACTACTCTCCAGACAAATTCCAGAGTAGCCAGGATTGTTAAGAGGATTCGATACCTTAAACATCATTTTGTGAGCCTCAACGTCGGCTGACTGTCTCAAAGGCAAAGGGCCCATGAGCGAATTCTCCTAGGGGACTACTTATCATTGAAACCTATTGATAATTTGTGATTTGATTATGAAATTTGATTGAAAAGACAATAGAATTGCGTCGGAAAAGTTTTCTGTCAAAGTGAGCTGAATCATAGAAAATTCGAAAAGCTGTCAAATTGATCAAATGTCATTTCTTTTGATGTGATTTTTGGGATTTTGGTAGCATTTACACTAGCACGTTTTTAGTGACAACCCTGTCTTAAATTAAAAAAAAAATCTGCTCCGTTTGATGGAAAAAAAATTACACATCCTAATGATATAAGTTTCCCTAAAACTAAATATTTCTATCCCTGGCACAAAGCAAGAAAAGTTACACGGTTTTTCTAAGATTTCAGGGAAAGTAGATGTCGGCTTTTAGTTTTCTGCCGTTTATTCAGGTCGCTTATCCAAGCCCTACGAGTTATTGCAAGACACCCAATCAATTATAAATAGTTTGGCCACACAAACTAAAATAGTTTATAAGGGACGAGATAGGCTGATTCTTTATGGTATCAAATCCCCTGAAGTTAAATGATTGCCGACAATATAAATAAACACATTATCACATTTATACAATTACCATGTTGTTGAAATATGGAATAAGTTATTTAAAGTGTTGAAGGTGAAAATTAAAACGTTTAAACACAGCCATCTTCCATCGCGCCTAAGGTTGAAACTCTTACGCTTTGTAATATTTACTACATTTCAATAAATAAATTTATTAGATTCAGCTCTATTTTACTTGATGATGCCAAAAATGCACGTTTCGAAGATTTTGCCAAGATATTCGAGTGGCGTTAAAAAATAATGACAAGTTATCTCCAGATCTTTAAGTTATTTTGATTTTGCCTGTTTAAAAAGTTGATTTATTACATCTACCTTTCTAACATTTAATTATAACATCTAACATTCTCTGGAACGCTGCCAAAGTAACAGATATTGGGGGGAAGAGGGAGAAAAACAAGCATCCATTTACCATAATGAAAATCTGAAAAAAAGTCAAAACCAAGGAATAGGTAAAGAAAGGGTGGACTGGAGAGCCTTACAGAGTGAATGTAATGCTGAATTTGTCCTTTTTTGCTCAAATTTTTGCTGAGTAATTGAACTCGAAACTTAGAAAGCTGTCTAAATATATGGTCAAAGTGTGGAAGCAAAATCCATCACCGCCTCCTCCTGCAGCATGAAAATCTGCAGCAATGGCCTGCACACATTTTATTGGAACCCATGATTTCTCTGTTTGTGCATCCCTTTTGAGCTGGATCAGTGAACGACTTTGACTTCTGCCATACAGAATAGCAAAGAAAGTTAAAGACAATAGTAATAATATTGTTCAATATTTTCAGGAGTATGATTAAACAGTTCGTGATAACAAACTGTAAATAACGACCTGGCTCAATAGTAATCGAAACTTTAAAAAATGAAATTTTGATACCAATAAATATATCAAAATAGTTGGCTTGTTATGCTGATTTAAAATATATAAGTTTCGTTAAGCTTAAGTATACTCATTAACGGCTACGAGCAGAGAAAATTTGCCTGGTTTTCAAAAAAAAGGGGAAGCATCCCCTAAAATTCACATAATCTTAATGAAAATCACACCATCAGATTCAGCGTATCAAAAAACCGTATTGTAGAGGTTTCAACCTCCTATCTGCAAAAATATGGAATTTTATAGTTTTTGCCAAAAGAAAGATCACGGAGGCCTGTTAATTTTTTTTTCCAGGGGTGATCGCATCAAACCAGTGGTCCTAGAATATCGTGAAAGGGCTCAACTGAACGTAAATCAAAAGTCCTAGTGCGCTTTTTGAGTGACCAAAAAGATTAGAGGGCAACTAGGCCCCCTTCTCCGCCTCCTTTTCCCCCAAAATCGTCCGATGAAAATTTTGTGATAGCCATTTTGTTCATCATAGTTGGAAGGCCAAATACCTATACCTTTGGATATTACATGAGCCCCCCCCCCCCACAGCCCTAGGAGAAATGTCTTTAAGTCATAAAATTTGCCCGTTGTTTACGTATGATATTTGTTACTGGGGAGCATTCATACATTTTAGGGTGGGGGGACGAATTTTCTGCTGGGTGTTTATCCACGGGGAAATATTCCATGGGGATGGAAGTTTCCAGGGGGTGAACATGTCAGGGGAAATTATACACCGGGTAAATTTGCAAGAATTTTTATACAAAATTCTTTTTATACGTCTTTCTTTCTCTTTTCCGTCTCAATTTTACGCGTGGAGTTATTAAGGGTAAGTGTCCTGGGTAAATTTTGTACCGAGATTGAATTGTCTAAAGGATGTTTCCGAGGGGAGGGTATTTTTCCGTGGAGGTGGGGATAGATTTCCAGGGACTATTTAAAAAACGATCAGAAATTAATTTAAAAAATAAGTTTTTTCTACTGAAAGTAAGGAACAGCATTAAAACTTAAAACGAATGGAAATTATTACGCATTTGAAGGGGGTTGCCTCCTCCTCCTCAACACTTCACTCTTTACGCTAAAATTTGAATTTTGTCTCAATTCTTTAAGAACGGTTCCTGAAACACAAGGGTCGTTTAATTAGAACAACAAGAAGCTTTTTAAAAAGCACTAAAAGACTTTATCGTAAAGAGTGAGGTGTTGAGGAGGAGGCAACCCCCTTCATATACATAATAATCTCTGTTCGTTTTAAGTTTTAATGTTGGTCCTTACTTTAAGTTGAAAAAACTTGTTTTTCTTATTTAATCTTTATCAAAGGCGGAGAGTGAAGTTAACTTCCAGATTTTTAAGTGTTAGAAGATATTGATGAGGGATTAAACCATGATAAAGAAACTTTTGTCTTTAAATATGTTAGTATGGTGTTTCATTTTTCTGCTGCAATAGCCGAGATGCTGCAACCATACATTAAGCCTGATGGCCCAAAAATAAAATGAGTGACCATTTAATAATCTCTAATTTTAAAGACTTATCAAGCTCCCCTGCCCAAATGCCAAAGCATATGAAATGCAACAAATCATACAGCAAAAGCCGCTGACGAATTATTATTAATCAGTGGAGGGCACTAGAGCTTTTAGTTTCCGTTCGAATGAGCCCTCTCGTGATATTCTAGGACCACTGGGTCGATACGGACATCCCTGGGGAAAAAAACAAAACACAAATAAACACGCATGATGATGTGATTTTCATTAATATTCTATGATTTTTAGGAGGTGTTCCTTTTTTTCGAAAATAAGGCAAATTTTCTCAGGCTGAAAACTTTTGATGGGTAAGACTAAACTTGATGGAACTTATATACTTGAAATCAGCATAAAAATACGATGCTTTTGATTTATCTATTAGTATCAAAATCACATTTTTTAGAGTTTCGGTTACTGTTGAGCCGAGTCGCTCCTTACTTACAGTTCGTTACCACGAACTGTTTGATAAGGAATATTTGTTCAATCCGCATGCAAATAGGCATCATATTCGACTAATCACCTCCTTATGGAATACCAAACGGTATTTTTTCTTTTACTTATAAATAAAAAAAAGCTAATGGACTCATATACGGGCTAAAGGCTGATTCTAACGTTTTTCTTCTTCATCGTTAAAAATCACTTGGACTCCATCATCTGATGTCTTTTTGGCTTCCAAGCTGGTGGATTCACCTCCGTGGTACTGAGTTTGTGTTCTTCCAAGGGGGGGGGGGGGGGAGAAACAAATTTGGCTTTTTCAAAAGGGTCAAAAAAGGGAAGCGTAGGGTCCTGCTACCATTTCCCCGCAATTTAATAGTAAACTCGGCAGGTACCTCATGGCTCTTGCAACCCTCCCCTTCTTCTGTTTGTTGACCCCTCTTCTTTAAATTTACGATACTTCGGAAGAAGTCACTTACTCAAAGAACAACTGAATTCATTAGCACATCAATTGCCTCTCTGTAAAACTTCTTTTCAATGGAAGCTCGTAAGGAACATCCACAATCAGGTTAATATCTAGAGGAAGTTTAAAATTTTCAGATAGGGTATGCAGTTTATAAATTCCAGGAGTACTTGCAGTACATTCAAAAAGAAGGTGTTGAAAAGTTGCTTCTGTCAAGTTGCAGAGCCTACAATTTGGATCACTATACTACTTCTATCTGAATTCTTCTTGTCTCAGTATTACTGCTAAGCTTCATATTTTAAGGTAGGCCCGATTTATTTCAGGCTCTTTGAAAATTGGAGCCAAAGCAGGAAGAGGCTTTCTATAAGGATGGCGGTTTCTGATTGCATCTGTAAATGCGATTGAATAATTTTTCGTTATAGTGGATGCCTGCATGGCTAGGAATATGCTGGAAAGCCACTGCTATGTCAATCTTATATAGAGAATGAAGCTGTTCTCTTATCTCCTGCAAATAAGTGTCCTTTACGTTCCAGGTTAGGGTGTTCATTAGTTTAAGAGCAGTCTGAGAAACCGAGAAGATTTGCTACTTTGCTGAAATGGGGAGGTATATTTATGACCGCTTTTAGTGATTCAATTATCCTGGTATAATATTTAACGGTGTCTTTGGTTATTCTCTCGCTTATAGGGATAACTCTTGCTGGTTTCCTAATACGATCACTAGAAGTGTGTGGGTACAAGCCAAGAGCCAGTCGGAGTGCCATGTTCTGGTTAGTTTCCAATTTCGATATGTTTTTTTATTAGTATGGCCGTTAGCAACTATACCATACTTCATATTTGGCCTTATATATTGTTTGTAAAAAGATCCCAATACAGTTGGTGAGTTTCCCCATTTTGTAGAGGCAAGTCTTTTTAGAATTACAATCCTTTTCAGGCAGACCTCTTTCATCACCTCTACTTGTTTATTCAAAGTCCATCGATGGTCTATATGCCAGTTGGATTGGAAATGTTTTTGTTATTGAACATCATCGCTTTTGTTTTTTGGGCTGATACATTCATTCCAAATACTTTGGAGAATCGAACTGATCCTTTCAGAGCAGCGTTTAACTTTCCAATTGCTTCATTATTGCTGTATCCTACTTCCCAAATGGTGAGGTCATCTGTAAAGGCTGCTAGCCCTTTACTCTCACTTGAAAATTTGAGCTCGGTTAGAAAGAGGAGGAAAAGAAGTGGGCTAAGTGGCGATCCTTGCGGTAAACCCTGATGGAGTCTACAAATAAAGGATGTAGCTTCATTGATCTTCACTTTGAATGTTCTATTATTAAGGAAATCAGAGATGAAATAGATGAATTTGTCTGGGAAGTCCATTGTTTTTAAAATCTGACATAGCTTCTTCTATAATATTTTGTTAAAAGCAGATTCGAAGTCAACAAATGCTGCTACGAGGACTTTCTTTTGAATTTTTAGCATTTTTATAGCCTCCTCCAGCTTGAGAATACAATCAACTGTGTTGAAGCCTTTCCTAAAACCATACTGTTGTTATGGAAAGAAGCCATTATATTCACAAAACCATTCAAGCCTTTTCTTTGTCATCTTTTCCATAATTTTTCCCAGGATGGGTAAGAGTGATATAGACCTGTAAGAAGATAGTCTTTCTGGTGGTTTATTCGGTTCATTCACTGGAGTAATTATTGACTTCTTCCAAATTTGGGAAAAGTACTTTGCTTCCAGGATTCGTTGTATACATCAATTAGAGCCTTTCTAAATCTCGGTTCTGAATTGGTCAGCATCAAGTAAATTATTTCATCCTCTCCAGATGCTGAGTCCACATTCACTTCCTCCAGAGCTTCGAGAAACTTTCGTTCTGTAAATAGTTCCAGAAGTTTCTCCTTGGCCTTTCTTTTGTTGTGGAGTTTGCAAACATGAGGGGTGAGATTAGGAAATGTACTGGGGGTTGGATGTTCGAAATATTTTGAAAAGGCCTCAGCCTTTTGTTGGTTACTGATAAGGAGAATGCTGTTATGCTGCAATGTCGATATAATACCATCTTTTGGATTTTTGCCCGACATTCGATTGATGAAGCTATGGATATTTGACAGTGGGCTATTCATGTCTAGTTTATTTGAAAAATTCTTCCATGTTGATTTCTTTGCATTTAAGACTACTTTTTTTACTTTAGTTTCTGCTCTACGTAGATGTATAAGATTGTCTGTGCTAGGAAATTTCTGAAGCCTGTTTCCAAGTTTGCGTTTTTCATTGACGGTCTTTTTACAATCATCATTCCACCATACTTTGTTTGTCTTTTAGGTCGGCGCAGCATAGGCTGGTTGGAAGATCTTGGAATGGATTCTAAAGCAGCATTTTTTAGAACACGTGTTAGGATTTTGGCTTTTTGGTCAACCTCAAGAGGTTGAAGAACCGCTTCATAATTTGTATTACTTAAGATGTGTTTGAACCTTTGCCAATCAGCTTTCTTATAATTAAATCTAAAGGTAGATGGCACAAATTCACAGTTCGTGTCTTTTATTGTGGTTAGAATTGCAGAATGATCTGTATGTAGGTGCTATATACTATGGATTGTTACATTTAGAAGAAGATATGCTGGTCCTATCTGTAGGTCAATTGTTGAAAAGCTTCCGTTCCTTATATTGTAATAGGTGCAATAGGTGTTTAGACCAAACGGTGTAAGGACTAAAGCATGTGGGCCCTCTAGAATTACTTTTTCAATACACTTTCCTGCAGTGTTTGACTGATTTACATCTTCCCATAGGGACTATGGGCATTAAAATCACCACACAAATTTGTTTTTTGCCCGGTTAGCTGTACGTGTAAGACATTAAAAATTGGATTTCTTCCATTGGGATTATAAAAGGAACACATTTTAAGGTGGTCACCATTTTTTAGGTGAAGAATGACCCCAGCCACATCTACATCATGATTATATGGTTTAGTTGGCACTGCAGAGTGAGATAGATTATTTTTAACAAATACAGAAACACCTCCACCCTTGCGGTAGGAAGACCTATATTTTCTATATATTTTAAAACTAGGAATAAAAATATTTTTTAGCTCACGTAGATTTGTTTCTTGCAGACATACAATGTCGGCATTATTTGTGCTTAGCCAATTTTCTAAATCTAGAAGCTTAGTTGAATTTAAGGAAATCATATTCCATTGGAGGATTTTCAGTGTATTAAGGTCCATCATTTCCATCTAGATTTGCCATATTAATTGTATCACTGTCACTTGCAAAGGAGAGGAGATTGTCTTCCATTTCTCTATCTGCTTGCTGTTTTCGACTAGTCTGGGTAGGAGGTGCTTTTTTCCCTTTGCTAACTTTCTTCAGGCTTACAAAATCTTTTCCGTCTGCCTCTTCGTTTTCAGATTTTTGGGACGAAACGAGGATGGCTATCGCACTTTTCAGGAGCTGAAGTTCAGCAGTTGCAGAAGCCCAAATGGTTGGGCCAAGAAGTGCTGTGATAGTTTTCCCAGTCATAATTGCCTTCACTTGCTGCATTTCTCCACTGGATTGAATCAGATGGCTAATTGTTAAATAAGTTGTAATTTTTTCCAACTCTCTTGACCCTGAGGCTGCCTGTGGTCTGTGCTGAGAAGATTGTGTGTCTTTTTTTGTGTTTGTTGTGTTGATGGTAGAGGTGTAATGCCATATATTTGCTGTTTTTGATGACCGCCTCTGCTGCTTTCCAAATCTCTGTTGTGAGGTTGACTCACTCTCTTTCGACAGGTTAGGTTTGGAGTGATTTGGTGTTGCTGTAAGTCTTTAAGCTAATTCTGAATTGGGAATTATTGCTGCTACCACAGAGTACGGAAGTCTAATTTGGTCTGACGACCTTACTATAACAGATCTTTTCTGATATGAAGGATAAATTTGCTTTTGCAGGGAAGAGGGCCCACATGTTTTACAATTCTTGCAGTATGGTTATCGTGCCAATATGGTGCCAATATAAAAAGGATTTTACAATTCTTGCAGTATGGTTATCTTGCAGTATGGTTAAGACAAAAAGGACATAAATTTAGTCTATGGTTGAATGAAGACTGTACTGTGGCAAAAAGAGAGTTAGTCAAAGCAGGGAAAATTTATAACCTATTCCCAAATTTTGAAAATTACAAGTCGTTTCGAAGAATATATTACACATTTATAAAGAAAATAATTGAAAAACATAAAACATCTGTTGAAAATTTTTTAGAAAGCTTTTATTTAAGTGAGCCCCCAAATCGATTTTACCGTAAGGTAAAAAATGTAATTAATGGTACGACTGAAAATATTGAGAACAGTCTTTTGATTGTAGATGGTGTGACAGTTACTGAAGATCAAGAGAAGGTGGATAGAGCAGCAGAATATGTGGAGTCTGTAATAGGCAATCAAGATGAATTTAGTAACCAGGAAGCACAAATAATTGCCAAAGCAAAGAGACTAAGTGAGAAAGGTAATGAAGAAGAATACGACAAATCATTTACATTTGGTGAATTGAAAAGAGTGCTTGGAAAACTGCCACAAACAGCACCAGGAAACGATGGAATTTATCCTCAATATGTCAAACAGTTGGATGAGAGATGGATAAGTGTATTATTACACATCATGAATATTGTTTGGGACAAAGGATGTTTCCCGAAAATATGGAAAGATGGAATAGTCACTATGATCCCAAAACAAGGAAAAGATTCAACCACATTGGAAAACTACAAAATGATAACTCTTCTTCCGGTATTAGGTAAAGTCTACGAGAGATTAGTGAAAGTCAGACTAAATTGGGCATTAGAGAAAGCATAGATATTAAAGGATATTCAGTGCGGCTTTCGAAAACAAATATCTGCCTCAGAAGTTTTGGATAAATGACGTAGTGTTTGCTTTGGAAAATTAGAAGTTCTTAATAGCAGTATTCCTTGATGTGAAAATGGCATTTGACAACATGGTTCACAGACAAATATTGGAAGGGGTGCTAGACGCGAAGATTAAAGGACGTTTACTTGCTTTTTCACATGGTTTTCTAATGAAAAGAGAAGTAAATATGAAGATAGGAAAAGCAACATCAGCGAGGAGAATATTGAGGCGTAGAGGCCCTCAAGGCTCGGCTTTGGGGCCTGATTATTATAATATTAGGGAGTTTGAAATCCCGTTGGACAATGGTGGTGACAGAGCTGGAATATTTGCTGATGATAATGGTCTATGGGCTATCACCAATAGCATAGAAGAAGGACAAAAGACTATTCAAGAAACACTTAACTCGTTGGAAATATGGGCAGGAGAAAACTGTGTTAAATTTTCCACTCAGAAAACCAAAGCAATGCTGATAACCAGGAAAAGGAATTTTTCAATACCTAAGTTAATGCTGAACCGCGTGCAAATAGAATTTGTAAATGAATTTAAGTGGCTTGGTGTTACTTTTGATAAAAACCTAACTTTCAAACCCCATATAAAAACTTTGAAGACAGCATGCGAAAGACGGATAAATATTATGAAGATGCTTTCTGGTGCTAGTTTTGGTCCAAAACCACAATTCATGGTAGAATTTTATCTAAAATACATAAGACCTAAGATGGAATATGGTAGCCTGATATGCTGCGCAGGCAGTAAGTCATTACTGGAAGAGTTAGAGACAATTCAATACAGTCCGATAAGAATAGTTTTTTCTGCAAGAAAAACCACCCCAAGGTCATTTATTTTATCCGAAAGTGGACTTGTTAATCTTGCTGCTAGGAGAGAAATTATAGCTTTAAAATTTTTGAGAAAGATGTGGACTGCAGACAAATCTAATCCGATTAAATCCAGGCTTCTTAAAGAAGGAAAATTATTGTGTTCAAGCAGAAAGATGCATGGATTAGTAAGAGCCAAGGAAATTATGGAACGGTTCACAAACGAGTGCAGTCTAACGGAAATGCTGAGAGTGCTGAATCTGGAGATTGTCCCGCAATGGAAAGCTAGAACATTCCCTTTTGAAACTAAGTTTGAAATATGGGACGGTCTTGATGTGGCGAAGTCCTTTCGAATGTCGAAAGATTTAAAATATGGCCAAGCAGTAGATATATTTACGGATGCATCCAAGAAAGATCAAAAAGTTGGAGTGGCTTTTGTCATTCCTTCAAGGAATGTGAGGAATATGATCCAGTTCGACTCTTCAACAACAGTATATCAAGCTGAAGTATTAGCTATCGCTGAAGCTGTGAGATATGTGAATGAGAACGGGCTAATTGGGAAACCTATAGAATTCTTTGGACTCTAAGAGTGGCCTAGAGGCATTGAAAAATAGTTATATGTCTCAATCGGTTGCTGGAGAAATTATTTATTGCCACAGTGAAATACAAAAAGTACTGGAAAAAGGAATCGAAATCGTGCTTGAGTGGGTGCCAGGGTATGCAGATATAGAGGAAAATGAATTAGCGGAGGAAGTGACGAAAAGTGCAGCGGAAGGAGATGGTCGTGTCTTGGAAACTATTACTACAAAGATTGTAAATAGAATATCTGAAATTATAAAGCTATTAATTGAAAAGGCATTCGAAGACATTAAAGCATTTTCAATGAATAGATACATAGTGGACAAGAAAGACGAACGATTTCATAAAGCAGTGTATGGTTGATCTAACTAAGTCGGAAGCAAAAACAATATTTAGAGTAAGATCAGGACATGCAGCAACACAAGTATATAGAGCTAGATTTTACGGTGAAGATGGAAAATGTACATATTGCGGTGAAGAGGAGACGATGAATCATATGTTGTTTCAGTGTCTGAGAACGGAGGAAAAAAGAAAACAAATAAGGAAGTTCATGAAGGAAAGAAGAATAGTGGTACCAGACGATTTACTAAGTAGTGAAAGATCTTCAAAAGACTTTAGTGAAGGTCTCAAATTAATATTCAAGTTCATAAAAGACATTAACCGAATAAATACACTATAGTGAAATATGTCAGTTTGATTCAGAAGAAGGAAAGCCTCTCAAGTCCTCAGGGAAGAGGACCTATAGAATTTGTTCGGACTCTAAGAGTGGCCTAAAGGCATTGAAAAATAGGAATCTGGAACGTCCAGATTCCAGAATCCAGATTCAGATTCCAATCAGGGTTGTCACCCCTTGTAAAATTTTATTAGATCTTGTAAAAAGCATATCCACCTTGTAAATCTAGTAAAATGGGGGTCAGATCTAGTAAAATCGAACAAATATAGTAAATTTTTGCCAAAATCTAGTAAATTTTTTGCCCTCATCTGAAAGCATTTTGTTGTGTTGACTGTTGTCCTACTGTCCCTATGACATTTATTCTGTGGTCCCAAAACACGACAAACTGCTCAAGTCCTTTGGTGTGAAATTCAACACTTTTGAAATCTGTTTTTTTTTAATCAAGATCTGGACTTATTGGATCTGAATTTTTCATTTTATAATTAGGTAATAAGTGATGAAAGGTATGTTGAGCAAAGGCTTCATGTTTGTAGGCTGAATGCCTTTTAAACGTTTTTGGAGTGACACCTTTGTGCTTATCCTTCTCTTAAGTCTCCTCTAGGCTAGTTGTATTTCCTTGTAATGCTCCCTTTCAGGGATGGGTCTACAGGCTAAAATATTTCCCGGTAAGGTATTTTGAAGTACCTACCTCCATTCCTCCCTCTAGAGGGTCCTGACCTTTGATGACTTTTAAAAATCTGTGAGTAAAGGATTGTTCTGGGTACCCGGCTGACTGACCGTATTTCAAACAATAGGCTATACGAAAAATGTGGTTCAATACCGCTTTCTATGTCTATAATGAAAGAAAGGTTGAGGTGGTTAGGGCATGTTGTTCGGATGAAGGATGACAGATTGCCGAAGATTGTTCTTTTCGGCCAACCATCTAGGGCTAAACAGAAAGCAGGTCGTCCCCGTCTGGGGTGGGAGGACGTCATAAAGAAAGATTTAAGGAAAATGGGAACTTCCTAGGAGGGTATAAAGAGGGAGGTTTTGAGTAGATTGGGATGGAGGAGGAGCGTGCGTAGCTGTGTTGGCCTCAGGCGGCTTGGTGCTGCGGTGAGTTATTAGTAGTAGTAGTAGTAGTAGTAGAAGTGAAACCTTGCAAAATAGATCTTCTGCTTAAATGAATTACAGCAAAACTGTTTTCAGCTTCACAACTTTGCTCAATCCCGATTTATAAGGTTTTAAAGATATGCAAATACATTTTCTAAATTTTGAAAAAAAACATTGATATGGCTTAAAATTCTACTCAAATAACTTAAATTGCATTTTCAGAGCTAAAGCCAGAGAAAAGAAACTGATAATTGTAAATTAAGGTAAAATGTTGTTTTGTCAAAAATTTCAATGGGTACACACCTGCCATGTGGGCAAATTTCAGGATCCTCTAGAGAGAGAAGGAGTAGAGGTAAGTACTTCAAAATACCTTCCCGGACATACTTTAGCCTGTAGACCCAACCCTGAAAGTTTCATTTTTCTAACATAATGCCTTTCCAAGGCAGCCAAAAGTAGCCAAAGCAGAATTTTACCAAATTCAATCCTCTATCCAAATATAACAATCATTTCTGGTGGAAATTAATTCCAGGAATTTTAAAAAGCCTGGGGTTTCTAGATTTTCAGATAGTAAAGCCTATTTTCAGTTTAGTTTTTGGCTTACTTGGAGTTCAGGGTCTAGGCCACCACACCTACAACCCTGCAGCCCACCCTTGAATCCCTCAGTACCCCTTAAAAGCTTGATTTATAGAATCTAGAGGATGAGTTTCCACTGGAAATGATTGCTATATTTGGATACTGCATTAAACTCTTTGTCAAATGGTATGATTATTTCCTAAATATCTCATTATCATCCTATATTTGAAATTAACCAAAAACAACTCATTTCTCAATCTATGTTATTCAGTAACATGTCCTGTAAGGTTACAGAAATGCTGCCCAGTAGATACAGGATATGAAAAACTCATTTTTTATTGTCTATTCTGGTTCTATCAGGCACCCTACACTATAGGGATAGCTAATCTTGCTAATCAGCACTATTATCAAACTGGGCTGGACTGTGTTCAAGAATCAATAGAAATTTTAGAAAGCAGTGTTTTGCAGGTATCCGATGAAATTGCATCTACATCTACCACAATCGATCTGGCTGAGGACTCAGAGACTCGTGCGAAGGTGTTGGTCACAAGTCTAAGAACATGCACTATGCACAGAAGTTTCGACCAGAGTGGTTGACTGATTCAGTGCTGAACCCTTTCCTTATTCAATCAACAGACGGAAGCAAAAAGGCCTATTGCAGATACTGTCAGCAAAAACTGACGGGAAGCTTGACTGTCATGAAGAATCATGCAACTAGTGAGCTTCATAAGAAGAACGTAAAAGCAGCATTGGGACAACTGACAGTTGAGGGAGCAGTTGGAAACGAGCAAACGCAGGAAAAAGAGAACAGTGATAGGATGGGGTCAGCTGCTGAATTACGCCTTGCAGCATTGGATGCAGCTGAAGATATTCCTTTGACAAAAATTGATGCTCTCATTCCCGTTTTGAAAAAGTCTTTTGAGGATTCAGCTACAGCCAAGCATGTTGGAATGAAGCAAATTACATTGACTGGCATCATTAAAAATGTTATAGGACTTCATGGCGAGGACGCTTTAGCATCTTTTCTTCAGAAGAACTTTTTTTTCAATAATCGCCGACGAAAGCACAGATAGATCAGATACAAAGTCCCTAGTTGTTACTGTGAAGTATGTAGACAGTGGGAATACCGTGAGGGAAGAATTCCTGGTACTACTAAAGGTAGACGACGCAACTGCAAGTGGGCAAAAGAATCTTCTGACGAAGTACTTTAAGAAAGCTGACGTTCCATTAGAAAATATGACTGGACTTGGTCTTGATAACACCTCAGTCAATATAGGGCGTAAAAACGGCCCTGCAGCCCTGCTGTTGCGTGGAAATCCACAGGTGTTTGTCCTTGGTTGCACTTTCCATACTGTTCCATTGTGTACTTCGGCTGCAACAAAGCACCTACCTGCTGAGGTCGAAACTTTCGTGAAGGATCTCATCAACTTCATAAGCGCAAGCCCTAAGAAACAGATGGAACTGAAGGTTTTCCAGGAGTTTTGTGAAATTGCCAACAACTGACTTCTGCAGATAAGCGGCACGCGCTGGTTGTCGCTTGAAGCCGGAATTAACAGATTACTTGAACAGTGGCCAGCCTTACATTTGTATCTGACAGACTTGTCCCTAACATCGTCGGACAGCTCGATAAGGGATAAAGCCAAAAAGCTGCTATATACGATGGATATAGGCGTGAATAAGGCCTACTTGTACTTCCTCTTGTATATACTGGCAAAGATCAACAAGTTCGACCTTGAGTTCCGGTCACGCGCAACAAGGATTCATTGCCTTTTGAGACATACCCGCGAGCTTTACTTGTCCACTCTGCAGTGTTTCCTTCGTCCTGAGAAGCTCAAAGGCAACTTTACCTTTTTGAACGTGAGCAGTCCTGAAAACTTTTTAAAACTTGAAAATGTTAGATTAGGGATGAATACCAAGTTTCACTTTGAAACCCTGTCAGTGGAAGACTGACTTCACTGGGTGCAAGCTATTTGAAAAGCCTGCCTTGCTTATCTTATTGAACTTGCTAAGGAAATCCGTACTAGGATAAGACTGGATGACCCTGTTCTTAGATCTTTAGAACTTCTAGATCCACTAAAAGCTATGAGCCACGAAACTATGTCACTTTTCCCTCTTCTGCAGAGGTTTAAACATGTTGCTATTAGAGACTGCAGAACGGAAGGGGAGAGGATGAAGATGCTGGAGCCCCTTAATAGTGAGTACAAGAAAATGTAAATCCGAAGTGAATTTATTTCAGAAATAGTATCAGAATCAGATTTAGAGTGTCCTCCTACATTCTGGAAGAGGCTTACCAAACTGAAAGATGGTAGCGGGAAGGCCATGTTCCGAGTGCTCTCCAAGTTTATGTTGACCCTCTGTGCTTTGCCGCATGCTTCAGCCGGTGCAGAGTGGCAGTTTTCCAGTTTAAATATTATCAAGACGACTGGGCGAAACCGATTAAATATCGACACAGTTGGAGCTCTCATGCACTCCAAGCAGCTCTGCCGCAGAAACACAAGATGTGTTTCGGAGAGGGAGATTCCGCCCCCTCTGATTGATAGATGCAGAAAATGGAAGATGAACGCGAACGAACCCGGTCCCTGGGAAACAGAAGAGGGTGCAGGACCGGCGGTTAAGCTTTGAAAAAGTCGAACTTGGTCTGTCGAATCGGGCTTTATTATTATTTGTTTTTTATTTTGAATTTCATTTTTTTGGTCGTTTTTTTTTTTTGTGTACCTGAAATTTTTGTGAAACCTAGTTGTAAGTATATACTGAAACTAAAAACTTTCAGAAAAGTTGGTTAAACTATGGAGTAAGGCCGAGCCTGTCGAAAATTAGGAGGCTGGAAGGAACTGTTTTGACCTAATCAATAACTAGGAACACATTTCCTACATATTTGAAGGCAAATAAGCCGAATGACCAAAAGAAATCATATAAAGATGTCGCACAAGCAGAAAAAAAATATACACGAGCTACTTTTTAGTTTTGTTCTCATTTTGATGACAAAAGTATTTACTGGCTTTCCCCCGCCAAGGCGGGTGTCGCGGCGAACGCCGCGACACGCTCAAGTTTTTGGCAACATCTAGTAAAACGGAAGCTAATCTAGTAAATTTTTTCACACAGAACTAGTAAAAACAAACTGGTCATAGTGACAACGCTGATTCTAATAGAATTCAAACTGCCGAGCACGCTTTTTTGTGAATTTTATTCCAAATATGTCTCAAGTACTAGTTGTTGGATGTGGATGTACGGGTGCCCTGATAGCAGCCTTGCTTAGAAGAAATAAAAAGCTTGTTAATATAACAATGTGGGACAAATCAAAGGGTGCAGGTACCATTCAGTTTTGTTTGTTCAGTTAGTCTTGGCCTAGGCTAGTCTTTAATTATTAGCCTTGGTTGAAGTGTTTTAACTTAATTTCAGGTTCAAAATCTCTCTTTTGTTTCTAATTTGAAAATAAAACTCCTGTTATTTTGGCAGGATTTCAAGCTATATTGAGGCTCTTCTCCTAAATTGCAGAAATAGCCTAGGCCTATATTTACAAATCTATAGTCTTAGATAATTTCAATCTATAAAGTCCAGTTTTACTACTGATGATGGTCACTGTATATGTAACCAAAATATCTGGTATTTTTTTGATTTTCTATACACTGTCTATTAAAAAGGATTTTATCCCTATTTTGAACTTTTATTTTGTAAAGTCTTATCTCCTAGACAAGGATTGAGAAAAGGTATGAGGCTCAGAATGCTTTTATTATACTTTATTTCAGCTGTAGACCTGTCACTAATAACAGAAAGATCATAATCTTTAAATAGAAGATATTTTGGTAAAGATTTAGGTAAATATATACCAAATCATATTATTGAGTTAGGAATAAAGTAAATACACCATTTGATGCCTTTTTTATGCTGATTACGAATATAATAATTATTTCTATCAGAAATGAATTTTAGCCCCCCCCCCCCTATATATGCCAATTGTGGGTATATATTTCTAAATTTTGGCAAATTTTGTTTCTGATGTAAATTGGAGGGAATTTTAAATTTTACCCCCCCCCCCCCTAATGTAGAAAAATAACCTGAATTGGCATATATAGGGGGGGGGGCTAAAATTAATTTCCAATAGAAATGATTATTATATTTGTAATCAGCATAAAAAAAGGCATCAAACAGTGTATTCACTTTATTCACAACTCAATAATATGATTTGGTATATATTTACCAAGATTTAGCCTACAATTAGGGCTATTGGGAAGGAACCATGCTAAGAAAACAATTCTTGCTTCATAATTTGCCAAATAAGTGTAGCTAATGTATTTTGACTACAGTACCACTATACTTTACCTTCAACTTTTGATAGCAATTGCCAAATTTATTTTCTAAGCTGTCTGTGAAGGTCGATTAGCAGGGTAATATAAATTAAGAGAGTCAAAGTATGATTAAACAAACATTGCTCTGGTGACCTTCCTTGTGAGAACAGTAGGAAGCAAAAATTATGCTATTGAAAATTTGTTGAGTATGTAATTTAGGCAGTTCCATTGCAACTGAACCACTGTGCAACTGAACCACCATGCAACTTAACCCCTGTGAGACTGAACCCCCATTTAACTGAGCCCTTGTGCAACTCAACCCCCATGCAACTCAACTCCATTGAACTAAAACCCTGTGTAACTGAACTCCAATGCAACTGAATCACTGTCCAGCTGGGCCACTGTGCAACTGAACCACCAAGTAACTGAACAATTGTGTAACTGAAACCTTGTATAACTGAAATCTCATGTAAGTTTTTTAAAGTCACAATATAAATGACTGTCAAGATGATTAATAAAAAAAATGCTCAGAAAATAAATAGATAGACTTATCTATGAACAAATTAAATGACATCATTTTTATTCAATCCTAAAAAGGGCTTATGCCATATTTGCCATTTCACTCACTTAAACTATCTGTCTTGGCTTTTTCTACAGTTAGTGTATGGCTTGACATCTGTAACTACTTGATTTTAATTCAAAGCTCAAACTCTTAAAGTCAGATTTATTTATCTTTTTTATTCATGTTAGTAGGGGTTCCCTTTGCTCTGTCACTGTCTGTGGGTCTAGGTGTTTATATCCTCCCCCCCCCCCTACCCTGGAAAATACCCCCTCTTGGAAAATATGGTTTTCCAAATTTGAATATTTATTTGAGTTCTGTTACTTTTTAGTTTAGAAGTGCTAAGGAAATTGGAAAAGAGAATTTATGTGTAAGTTTTGCCCCCCCCCTCCCTGTGCAAAAATGTTCCTCTCATAGAAAATCCTCCAGACCCCCCCCCCCATCAGAAAACACCCACACAAAAAATATCCATATGTTTGCCAATAACAAACACTGTCCATAAGCAATGGACAAATTACAAAACTTAAAAAGGTACTTAAACTTCTGCAATGGGGTTCTATGATTGTTTTGTAGCTAGGGAGAGAGGGAGATACCTCAAAGGGTGCATTTTAATGCCAAAAGATCTCAGCTTTTATTGAGCTGTTGGATAAAGAGAATTAGCTCAAAAATCAAGTTGCCATCAAGCCATTGGCCAATTGGAGACAAAGCCAGTACAGTTAGTCTGAGTGAGAGAGAGAGACAAGAGGAGGATTTGTTTGTTTGTTTGTTCAAAATAGTCAAAATTTCAAATACCATGCCTCTGGGGTTAACAATCCCACCAGCAGCTCCTGGAGCAAGGCCTGTAAGTTAAGCTAGTTACTCAATGTTAACACATACGGTTTTTATGGAAAAGATTTTTGTATGAACTTGGGAGGGATGCTCATTCAACTGGAAATCAAAAGTTCCAGCGCACTTTTTAAGATGTAAAAGTGATCAGAGGGCTTCCAACCCCACCCACTTTTCCCCAAATACATCAATCAATAATTTTGAGATGACCAGGTTATTTAAAACAGTTTAAAGGTTAAATAACTATGCCTCCAGGGTTCACTACCCCTAGCCCCTGGTGCAAGGGCTGTAAATTATGCAAGTTGCCTATGATTAACATACAAGGCGTTTTTTGTCAAGAAAAGAGGGCATGTTTGATCCTTTAAATAAAAAAAAAATGGAATATTAATGTCAAACTTTAGGAGAATGCCAAACACAATCAAAGAACATTTTTACCTTTATTGGTTGTGAAAAGGAAATACTAGAAATATTGACAATGACTGATGGTATCAGCCATCACACTGTTAATAAAATGTTTAGGATCATCTTCAACTAAATCAATATGTACTATGTGCCGCTAGTTTTACAAGACAATGTATCTGCAATGTGTCAAGAACAGCTGAGGGTATTATCCTAAGGGTATGAAGTTTAAACTTTCAGGGCATGCTGCAGGAATGTTGACAAAAAGGCTGGATTGCAACCAGAATCCTTTATCTTCCCATATCCTTTTTAGCTGTAATCTCCTCAAAGCCATCTAGATTCACAAAGGTCAAATATTTTGGACACATATGATTATTACTTAACATTCAGAAAGGTCTGATTCCTCTGAAAAAAAAGAGAAATAAATCTGCTTTAATGGTTTGTGACATCAGATCTCCTTTTTTTTGGCCAAAACAAAACAAAGCTTTTTTATGAATGATCTTGACAGGCGTTTATATCATTACTTTAAGAAACAAACAATTCCAACAAGGTTGAACACGTAAAAATTCTAACTTGTGTTTTACCCAATAGTATTGCCTCATATTTTGAGAATACTGATAAACTAAGTTCAGTGGTTCAATTGCATAATGGTTCAGTTGCATGGCGGTTCAGTTGCACTGTGGTTCAGTTTCATGGTAGTTCAGTTGTACAGGGGTTCCATTACATGACGGTTCAATTACAAAAGGGTTCAGTTGCAAGGTGGTTTAGTTGCATGGTGGTTCAGTTGCACGGTGGCTCAATTACACGGTGGTTCAGTTACAGGGGTTCAGTTGCTTGTAGTCCATTAAGGGGGGGGGGGATAAAAATTTCTATATTTAGAAATGATAAAATAAAGTATTTAAATTAGAAGTAGTTTACAGAATCTTATAATGTTTCCTTATGGAGAGTAGAGGTCAAGGGCATTGCATATAGAGAGGGGAAACTCCCTCCAGTGTTACCAGCCAGTGAAAGCAGAATGAAGTACCAATATTTTACTGGCTCAATTTTTTATTTATTTGGTAAATAGACTAATAGAAATATATGATGTAAAATCAATAAAAGAAGATCAGTCTCGGTCAGTAAAAAAAAAAATAATTTTTAACAGTCATATCACCTATATCAGTCAGAAGGAACACCCTGCCAGTTGGTAAAATCCATTGCCCTCCCACTCCAAATAGTTTGGCTTGTGATGCCTCTGGGGAGGGGAGTAATAAAACAATACGGTACCAATAGTTTTTTTTATATTTTCATTGAAAACCAATGCCAAAAATAGGTACCAGTATTTACAAATCAGTATTTTTCTTTTTTAGTGATTGGGGAGGAGGGCAAATGGCACAACTACCCCTAAAATAAAGAAAATGTTTGCTGTATTGTAGCACAGTTATAAAAGGTAGTCTAATTTAGATCTAGACTAAAGCCTGCCATTCCAGGTTTAGCCCACTTTTGGACAGAAATCATGTATGAAAAAAAAACAAATATGTTATTTAATCCCTTGTCCAGAACTCTTTACAAATCACTGCTGTCATAATTGCATTCCAGCCACTCTACCCTCTCCCCCTAATGGGACTAGACAGAAGCTAGGTTTAAGCTTTAGACTTGTCATGTGTACAAAAGTGTGCATGTTTTGATTTTTTATTCTCATATTGGATGTATTTTGCTTTATAAACAAATATTTGACAAGGAAGAAACACAAATAAATGACAAATCTATAAAATCAGATCTGAACTATAAGTAACATGGACTCAATTAGGCCTACTTACAAATGTCTCACCACCTTCTATTAAAAAATCATGCATCATCTTATCATTTTTAGGCATTAATTAATACTTTCAAGGAATGATCACATATTCTAACTTAAAGACATTAGATGGTTTTCACTCTTTGATAAATCAATCCAGAAAAAAAAATATTAGGATAATGCTTAGGATGATATCTGACTGAGATAATTTTAATCATAATGGCTTTACAGAACTTGGTAGAATTATGAGTGTAGAATAGTGAATTTGTTCAGGAATTTCATCCATATAAAAATTAAAAATGGGATCTTGCTTGTCCTTACTGTCAAAACAAAAAAATTCACAAAAGCTTTACTAGTTTACGAATATTTTCTACTATGGCAGTTTAATATCTAGATTGTATAAGTGCAATTTATCCATGGAATCAATTGATCTCTTTGTAATGTTGTTTTTGGTTTACAGGAGGACGAATGTCAACATCAAGGTCCCCACAAGACAATAGTTGCACTGCTGATCTTGGTTGTCAATATATAACTCAGCATTCCTCTTATCTTAACAAGCATTTAAGGTCAGTTGCCTTTTATTTCTTTTTTTATAGCTTTTGAGACCTGCAGATGCTAAAATGCTGATAGAAAGATGACTTCCCTCTAAAGAAAAAACAGAAATACACATTGAAATTTGTTTTTTATTTATGTCTTTATTTTACTCATATTTCTTTCATCAGTTCTATTTGTTTGTTTGTATAAAGCATAGTCAATTCTGCCGTCATTCAACATCTGGCTCAAAATAAGCTGTTGTCCCTATGCCAGCATGGTTTCTGTTCTTCTAGATCAGTTGAGACCAACCTTATTGATGCATATGAATATGTCACCAATCTTATAGACTAGGGTTTCTCAGTTGGCATGATTTTGCTAGACTTTGCTAGAGCATTTGATAAGGTGTGCCACAGGCGACTGCATATTAAGCTTGAAGCTGTTAGTATTAATTCAGAAATTATTGACTGGGTGATGCTTTTCCTTAGTAATAGAAAACAAGCTCTTAAAGTGTTTGGGGATAATGGACAATCATTTCTCTCTGATGTTGTGGAAGTGAGAAGTGCAGTACCTCAAGGCACAGTCTTGGGCCCAACTTTATTTAATATTTTAATTACTGCAAGCAGAAAGTCTGTTTATATGAGACAGGTGGCCAGCCAATCTATTCTGATGAGGCCATAGTAATGATTGGGGTACTGAAGGGAACTGTATTAGGCCCAATACTTTTTCTGATGTATATCAACAATATTTCCAATCATGTGGATAACAATATGCATTTGTTTGCTGATGATGCCAAACTTTTTGGCATTGCTAACCCACATAAACTCCAACAAGGTCTAGACAGGCTACAGAATTGGACTTAAGGCTGGCTTCTCCATTTCAATACAAGCAAATGCTGTACTTTGCACCTTGGACATAATAACCCAATGGCTACCTATTCAATTTTAAATCCAATCACTAATATAAGGGACCATCTAGTGAAAAGAGAAGAAGAAAGGGACCTGTGTGTGATCATTGATAAGGGGTTGAGGTTTCACAGCCACATCCAACATGTTGTCTCCCAAGCAAACTCCATCCTTGGCCTATTAAAAAGGACCATCAGTAGCCAAGAGGCAACGATATTCATAAAACTTTTTAGGGCTCTTGTTCGACCCCATCTTGATTTTGGCATGTGCCAGGCTGGTCCTTCTTACTGGCAAGATGTTTGGCTAATTGAAAATGTCCAGAGGTGAGCAACAAAGTGAGTGAAAAGCCTAAAGCCAGTTCATATGAGGAACATCTCAAGCACCTCAAGCTACCTAACCTTGTCTACATACGCATGCATAGTGATATAATGCTGACTTATAAACTCCAAAAAGAAAACTCCACCATCTTCGAGGTGGAGTTTCATCTTCACCATTTTTCAAGAAGAGTAACTAACCAGTGGAATGAATTGAAGGACTCTACTTACAGCGCTCCTTCCATCCAGTCTTTCAAACACTAACTTGACATAGAGTTGAAAAAAACACATGGGAGGTTCGACTGGGAGTCATCAACTCAAGAGCACTACAGGTCCGGACGACCTTAAAGCTCTCAAATGGATAAAGGGGATTAGAGTAAGGTGATTTTCATTAATGATGCATCTTGTAACATCAAAAATAAAATAAGCCTTTATGCAGATGAGTCGAAGGTAATTGGTTCAGTTGAAAGTTCAGTAAAAATAGAATCCATTCAAGCAGACTTGGACTCATTTACTCGACGGGCAGTGGTTTGGAAGCTAAAGTTCAATGTCCAGAAATGCAAGGTTATCCAATTTGGTAATAAAAATTCAAGACACCAGTACTCAATTAAGTCAATGGACAAAACAAGGCAACCTGTTGTCAGTAGTCATAAGTTCAGTTTGCATGCTGGATTATAGATCCAGCATGGACCTTATTTCGGTCCGAAGTGCGAATTAAGGTATTTAAGGTAAATGCCCAGACTGTGGGAACAAAGGCCAGTCAGATTCTTGGTATATTTAAGAGAACTTTCAGTAGTCATTCACAATCAGTTATTTCAAAGCTCAATAAAGGTTTAATTCGACCTAAGCTGAAGTTTAACATGTGCTTTGCCAACATAATTAATAAATCTTGCCAAGAAACTCTAGAAGCAGTTCAGAGGCGTACAACTAAAGCATCCAAGGTTTCTTCAACATTCCCTACCCCTCCTGGCTTGAAAAACTAAATTTACCCACACTGACTTGTTGCCAAAAGAGAAAGGGATATGATTATGGCATTCAAGCTGCTCAACCATAAAGGACTTATCCCAAATGTCTTACAACCAGATGTCTCTTCAAGGACAACTTAAGGTTATGTAGCAAATTCTTTTCTAATCAGGTGGTGAATCTATGGAACTTGTTAGACCAGGTAACAGTCTCTTCTACCAGTATTGAGTCATTCAAAACATCAGTTGACAAAGAATGGTGCAACAAGCCCTGATGATTATTTTGGGACTCACCTGATCAATCAGCACACAATCTTCACTGACCAGTGAATACAGGATCATCCTACTGCTAGTAAGTGCGATTTAAGGTTATTTAAGGTAATGTCTGAATTCTTAATGTATAACCCTAAAAGTAATATCAAGGGCTAAAACAGTTCATATCAGGAAAACATGCTAAAAAACGATTTAGAGAATAAGTGTAGGGTTCTAAAATAACGCAAAAAATACTGCTCTTTCAAAGAAAAAATCCTTATACCTCCTCCTTTCTAAATAATAGATTCACCCCCCCCCCCTGCCACTCTATCCAAGGCTCAGCCATTATTGAGTATTAAAATATCATATATAACAAAAATTCAGTCAAAGCAACATGCAAGAGATCAAGTATAGGCTATGACAACAAACACTGTATGTATATTTCCCATACTTTCAGCACCATGCCAGCACAAACAGAAGACACATTGAGAACTGCTCTTACCAAGAAAAAGATTCCATACCTCTTTGCCTCATAAAATCTGAACCCTCCCTCTCCCTCTGTTGTAAAAGCTCAGTTTTTTTTGTATTGTTTCTGTTTTCATGTTGTACAGTTGGATTTCTAAGTGGTGCCAAGTTTTTTGTTGTTTCCTAATTAGAGAGTGCTTTCCCTGTATTAAAAAAAAAGCTTTCAATCACCATTTATTTTTGCTATATTACTTTTGCTTGCAAGTTTTTTTTATAGGTCAATAGTTTTTTTTTTCTGTAGAAATAGTTAGGGAGTCATCCAAAAATATTGTCAATATGAATGCAAGAAAATCAGTCTCTGGGGCTCCTCTTGATTTCTGCAACAGATCATTCATTTATTTCATTTATTTGTATTTCAGCTGTTTGGACATCTATGCATTTTTGTGTGGACATCTATGGTATAATTAATGTAATGCATCAAACAGATACCTAGGGTGCAATCAGCTGTGACCTTTTAACTATAATTATACTATTTGTATAATTAGAAAGACAACGAAAGAAAGGTTGAGGTGGTTAGGGCACATTGTGCAGATGAAGGTTGACAGATTGCCGAAGACTGTCCTTTTCGACCAACCGTCTGAGGCTAAACGGGAAGCATGTCGTCCTCGTCTGGGGTTGGAGAGTGTCGTAAAGAAAGATTTAAAGGAAATGGGAACTTCCTGTGAGGGTGTAAAAAAGGAGGTTTTGAATAGATTGGGATAGAGGAGGAGCGTGCATAGCTGTGTTTGCCTTCAGGCGGCTTGGTGCTGCAGTGAGTTGTTAGTAGTAGTAGTGGTCGTAGTAGTAGTATACTATTTCCCTGAATATTTCTGTAAAAACGAAGTTTCTATAATATATAAAATTTACAACGTGTCCCTGATCATTCATTACTTGTGGCACTTCCGAAAGCATACACTACCTATATTCATTTCATATCATCAGCGAATAGCCAAAACATCTTAGCTGTATTAATCTAAAAAAAAAGTTTTTCTGGAGAAGGTAAAGAGCAGTCAAAACTTAAAACGTACAAAATTTCTTCTTCACAGTCCCTGCAACATATCTGAAAATAATGTTTCTAATAAACTGGCTAGTCATATTTCCCCCTATTTTCAAATTCTGAAAAACTAGTGCTTTACTGAAAACACAAAACTGATGCAACCAAACATGATTAGGAACAGAAAATTCTTAAGAAGCCTACAGAAAGTAAAGGATTAATTTATAAAGCTCTCAATAGTCAGGAATGACATCAATGAGTTTTATTATACAATTTAACTCTCTTAAAATCTCAACCAAGCTTAATTTTCAGTAAAGTGCTAGTTTTTCAGAATTCTAAAAATTCAGGGAAGCATCATGAGCCAGTTTATTTGAAACAGTTTTTCAGATCCATATTGCATAAACTTCGAAGCATTAGTTTTCGTTTGTTTTAAGTTTTAGCTTTGCTCTTTATTTTTATAAGAAAAACTTTATTTTTCTAATTAATTTTTCTTCATTTTAAGGTTTACAAAATGTACAAAACTTAGGTGAAAAAACTATAGAAGTCAACATGAATTTTTGTTAAAATTGGATGCTAAACATAAGCTTTTTAAAAATCACAATTTTGTCATAGGCAGCACAATAGTGCTGCCATAAAGAGTCCAGGGGATATATTATCCTTGACATCTTTGAGGAGATGCAGATCAATCAATCAATCAATCAATCAATCAATTTATTAATACTAAAAAAAACAATACAATTACAAACTTAAAAATTTAAACACGCCCAAGAAGCTAAGCTTGTACAGGGCCAACAAAACAAATAAGACACTATTATAAAGCACTAAAAAAAAAAAAAAAAAAAAAAAAAAAAAAAAAAAAAAAAAAATTAGATAAGAGACATTTATGAAAATAGGAGAAATAATAGGAGAAAATAGGAGAATTATTTGAAATATAATGAATGAAAAAAAAAAGACATAAATGTGGATAGAATGCAGAAAATGAAGAAAAAAGGGGGAAAATACTATACTGGAAATACCCAGCGAGAAAGTGCCTTTGCAGAAAGAGATAGAGGGACATCAGAAGGGATGGAGTTCCATAGTAAAATAGATTGATAAACAGGAGACCTCTGACCTGCTGTCGATGAACGCTTAGGTAAAATGAACCTGCGATAAGAGCTACGTAGAAAAGAAGAGTACCTACCTGAGCCTGACAGAAAGAAAAACTGCTGCAGAGATGGTGGGAGTCTACCTAGAAAAGCAGAATGTGCTAAATAAAGGTAACTTTTACCCACAATACGATCCAGTGGAGCTATTCCAGTATCATTATAAAGATCAGAGGAAGGGTAAAAACGAGGACGAAGAAAAGTAGCCTTCACTGCCCTATTTTGGGCTCTTTGAAGTGAGCAGAGAAGAGATTTATTAGTATTACCCCAGACAGAACAGCAATAAGAAAGGTAAGGAAAAATAAAAGCATAATAAAGAGAAAGCATAACATCAGGGGGAAGAAATGAGTTAACCCTGTATAACATTGAAGATTGGCGGAGGACAAGGGACCGGGTATGAGTTATATGTGGTTTAAAAGAAAAAAAACAGTCCAGATACACACCAAGAAATTTCACTATAGGAGCTTGCGGTATAATATCATTCCCATAAGTCAGGATGGTTGGCTCCCTTGCGTCTCTCATACGATAAGGGGTCCTAAAGTGTACAATGGCACTTTTTTGGCTGTTGAGAGTCATACCATTTGACCAGCACCAATCTTTTACTTTATCAAGAAGACCTTGAGCTAGGGAAATGGCAGATGGCAGGTCCACTGCAGTAATGAAGAAGTTACTGTCATCAGCAAAAAGTATAGGGTGCACAAGGGGATGAAGACCATCAACAAGATCATTAATATAAATTAAAAACAAAAGTGGTCCAAGCACAGAGCCCTGTGGGACACCTTTCACAATGGGCAAGGAAGAGGAAGAAGTACCATTAACCGAAACATACTGAGATCTCCCTGAGAGGTAAGACCTAAACCATTCAAGTGGGACTCCATGCACTCCAAATGAAGATAATTTAGACAAAAGAACAGAGTGAACGACCATATCAAATGCCTTTGAAAAGTCAAGAAATAGACCCAAAACACACAAGCCCTTGTCAAGATTAACACGCACAAACTCTGTTGCATCTGAAAGTGCATGCAAGGTAGAGGAACTGGGACGAAAGCCATACTGATGGTTAGTTATGAGAGAATTACCTGCAGTCGTATTAGTACTAAATACAAATGAAGAGAGTCTACAATACACTACTTTTTCAACAACCTTAGAAATTACAGGAAGGAGAGAAATAGGTCTATAATTTGAAATTAGAGATGAATCACCTTTTTTAAACAAAGGTACAACATTAGCAACCTTAAATAAATGAGGAAAAACACCAGAAGAAAGAGAGAGGTTAGTTATGTGTGAGATGGGGTTAGAAACAAACTGACCAATTTTTTTAAGAACATTACAGCTCAAACCAAAACCATCAACTGTACGGCTACTTGAAAGCTGAGAAATAATGTTAGAAATTTCGGTATCACTGCATGGAAAAAGGAAAAATGACTTTTCAGATAAAAGTTCAATTATTTATGAAATTTTTTCCTGAGTAATATATATATATAAAGATTTTAGAAAACTGAAGGATAACCTATTAAATGATTTTAGGATGTGTAGTTTATATAATTTACAAAAATTCGTCTTATTGTTATTGCAAATTTTCAATGCTACAAAGAATTTTGAACAACTCATAGGCTTCTCAGGCTTTAACAGGTTAGGAGAACACATCATTAAAAATGAAAATTACAAAATTGAATTGGCCATGGTCGAAAAGCCTGTACAGGATAATTAAAGGCCCCTGCATTGAACAACAAGGAAAATCACTTTTGGCATGGCACGCACTGTCTTCTTTTTTTCTTTGCTGCTACTAGGGTGCTAGAAAGTAGACACCTATTTAAAAAAAGATCTTCATAACAATGGTTTAAACGTGAGTTACCATGGCCTCAACATAGGATCTGCACTAGATCATTTTAATCTATAAATGGTGTTTGTTCTATACCTTTTGCTGTTCCCAATCTCTCTTTTATTACAACAATAAGAGAGAAATCGAAGATGTTTTACCACTTGATGCGCCTTTTTTATGCTCTTTTCCAATATAAATCTACAAAAAACTACAGTGATATGGTTAAGAGCTTTGAATTGTAGCTGCTAGCTCCTTTAGTTGGCAGATGATTTATGAAGTATTGTAAGGGGGTTCGGAGGAGGAATAAACAAAAGGGGGATTACAAAATGTAGGTTTTATGATTTTTGATCATGGAGATCATGATGTTACCCTTTTCATGCTTCTCAGTCATTCTACGACAGAAGTGGCATCCAAAGTGTCATTTTTGGATGCCCTATGGTACTTTATGATAGAGTTAACAATTTGAATTTATAAACAAAAACATGTTGATATGAAAATTAGATGTCAAATAAGCCTTTAAACAACTTTCTATGATATTCCAGTGCCCAACTAGCAACGAAAAAAAGGAGACAGTGCTTCCCATACAAAAAAGTGGTTCTCCTTGTCGCTCAAGGTCAGGGTTTAAATTCTCTTTAAGGGGTTTTAACCATGAAAGTTCCAATGGTACACTTTTGTTGTCGATCCGACACCATTTTTGAGGGGTTTTAGCGTTATCTTTTTTATTATAAATGGGTATTTGTAATAACATTTTACCCTTAATATTAGTCTAAATAATAGTTACTGTGTTTTTCCTGAATTAGCTATAATGGCAATCTTTTCACGTTAGATATTTTTTTCTAAACACGTTTTTAAACTTTAGATTACTGTGGGGTGTTGATTACTCTTTATTAGGCTGGAGCTATCACTGCAACCGTGATATAGTTTCCGCTGCCATGTTAAATAGTTCAAAAAAATTGCAAGCTTGGGGTTTTCTTGTCAGCCACCAACGATATATGATTTGGTAGTCTGAGTTGCTTTGTGAAACTGTAAACTGTATTATTCTACTAGTATTATTAATGCTTATGGACATTTATTATTTTTTTCTTTTTTTAGTTACTATGAAGAATTGAAGAACGTCGGTATCCTAGTCCCATTGAATACTGAAATTGAATATGCAAAAAACAATGATAATGATACAAATTATGTTACTCCAGCTGGAGTAAGTTAACTTTTATGCATACCATGTTTAGCTGAAAAAAGAATATTATTCGTTATTTGTTCTATGTTATTTGTCAAAGAGAAATCACTTTTAGCGTGTAACATTACAAGCAGTTTTCATTACCCCCCATTTGCTGGAGTTTCCCCAATTTTCCTCGAAAGAAAATGGAGGTCTTTGGAATCACATCAAAAATTATCCTTAACAAAAATGGCCGTTTTGTATTTCGCTTTAACATTCGTTAGTCTAAGAACATTAATTTTGAGGAGGTTTTAGATAAGCCAATATTCCTTCGAGGAAACCCCGAAAATTTTAGGGATAGTGGAAGCATTGATGACAAGTCCTCATAAATTAGCATTTGTGTCTGGATACGTAGTCCCCGAATTTCTCACGGTTTCACCGAAAGGAAATTGGATTCTTCGAAATCTCCCAGAAAACTAATGATGGCGAAAATTTACCACATGTATAATTGGGTATTTACGAATGTGAATTTTCAAGGAGATTCTGGAGAACCTAATTATCATTCGGGGAAACCCCAAAAAACTCAGGGATAGTGGGAGCATTGCGCATATCCCAAAATGACAACAAGAATTTGGGCTACTGATAATAATTTTAAGATAGCCATTTTGTTCAACATGATCGAAAAATATAATAACTATGTCTTTGATGATGATTAATCCCCCAAAATCCTCAGGAGAAGGGCTGCAAGTTATGAACTTAGCCCAATGTTTACATATAGTATTGGGAAGTATACAAATGTTTTAAGGGGGGAATTTTTCTGGTAGTGGGGGGAGTGGGTGGGGGGTTACGTGGGAGAATCTTTCCACAGAGGAAGTTTTCATGGGGGAAGGTTACATTGCTATGAAGGGGGCACTGGATTTCCCAGCATCATTTAAAAAACGATCAGAAATTAAAGAAAAAAAAGCAAGTTTTTCAACTGAAAGTAAGGAGCAATATCAAAACATAAAACGAACAGAAATTATTATGTATTTGATTTTGTTCGCCCCCTAGGCAATACCTCGCTCTTTATGCTAAAGCTTTTTTAGTACTTTCATAAGAGCTATATATTCTATCTAATAATATCTAATGGCTATCTAATAATATTATTATATCTTTTTCTCAACTTTCTCTTAATATCTTTGACAGCTGATCTTATAAATGAAGTCAGGAAAATGAAGTAACTCATACATTCTCCAGCCAAAATTACACTCAAGGATAAGGTATTCTTGACCTCATACTCTGACTATTTTTGGGGGGTTTTGGAGGGTTCAGATCTGAGCTCGGGCTATTTTTCGGAGGGGGATATTTGGCTCAAGAAATATATTAACGTTTAGGAAAAATCTCAAAAATTGTTTTTTTTTTTTTGTTTTTTGTTTTTACATAATGTTCCATAGCTCAATTGTTACCTTACTTAATCAAATGAATAAATGTCAAACTAGCACAATTTAATATTTTGTAGTTTATTAGATTAGAAGCAAAAACCGAATATTAAACATACGTAAAGTATTTCTTAGAGTTTGAATAATGAAAATACAATTGAAATTGTAATTTTTTTTTTTTCAATGACGAATAATATCTCGACATAGATCCCTTCCTTAGAGATGAGTTAATAAAATTGAATCCACATAGTCAATGACTATTACGTACCCAACAGGGTCGTACCCAGGATTTTTATTCGTGAAGGGGGGGGGGGTATAGAAAAACTTTTAAAAACGCATCAAAAATTGGGTTATATGTATTTTTGTTTCGTTTTTACGAGTCGAACAAACATTTTTGGGGTGGAGGGGTTCAAACTCCCTAACCCTTCTGGATACGGTCTTGCTACCCAAAGATCATTTTTATATTTAATGTTTTGCAGAGAAAGAGATGGATAAAAAAGAAATTCGTAACATATTAACCCTTTTGAAAATTGATTCGTATTTGATCTTTATAAACATTGAAACTAAGGTGCTGAAGTATCACTTGAATAGTATGTGTAAATCAACTAATAAACTTTTTGTAAATTTTATTTAAGTACCAAAATATGAAAAACATTCCTCTAATAAATCAATGTCTGCTAGTTGAAAACTGTTCCCCTGGTAAGACTTAAAACATTTAATTTTTACTCTTTTCTAGAAATATGTTCAGTAATTAAGGTGCCGACAACTCAAAGTTAAATGAATGTGATTTAACTTACCGTGAACTAAACTTCAAGAAGTATATGCCATTGTAAAATGGAGATTTTTGAGTGGACCCACGCAGTGGAGGTTTGGAAATTTACAACTTCAATACAAATAATATCGCCATGTATTTTTCAATTGCCCCGACGATGTCACTAGTGAATCATTCACTGACATCTCCAAAAAAATTTGTAGAACGTATTGAAGGACGTGAAGAAGATTTCTTTAGTAGAACTATATCCAATTGTTGCATATCGGCATTATACTTTACTATTTTTAGTAACTTAATTTTGTTTGAGGTTTCAATTCATTGTTTACTTCAATTTATTTTCGTATTTTCGCAAACTTACAGGAGAGTAAATCTAGATTGAATTTCTTTTCTCATTTTACGTCGCATTGTGAAATTTCTTTTATTGCGGGATGGGATGTTGGAGCCTAAAAAGTGTATTTTTCAGGTATATTCTCTGAGGCCAACCTGACTCTTATACATGATAATGGTAATAAGCTTACCTAAGCTATGGATGTCAGGTATTGTGTTATCTTGGAACGATAATTTCGACTGGACCTGTGCCTGCCATCATCAGGTTCAAATTCAAGACTCTTGCCAGAATATCAAGAATATTCTGGCAAGAGTCTTGAATTTGAACCTGATGATGGCAGGCACAGGTCCTGTCGAAATTATCGTTCCAAGATAACACAATACCTGACATCCATAGCTTAGGTAAGCTTATTACCATTATCATGTATTTTTCAGGGCCAAGTTTTCCAACTTTTCGTGAGAAAAACTGAAAAAATATCAGTGTTTCGCTGAGTATAACGTTGCATTTTGGGGAAAAGGTTGGATAAGGGTGCTGGTAAAAAGTAGCATGTCATTAATAGGTCGTATTATTTAACTTTCATACAAAAGATATCGCCATTTTAATTATTCTAGAGGAGATGTCACCAGTGAACCATACACCGGAATCTCCTAAAACTGCAGAAACATCAGCGTTTTGCTTAGCAAAATGTTGCGCTCGGAAAAAAGTGGAAGGTTTAGAAGCAAAATAGTTTCTCCTTGGCCATTTGTGGCGCAAGCGGCATCCATAGATGTTTCGTGAAAACACTGGGTCTCCTTCGCCGTTGGCCCTAGAAGCCTCATAAGGGTGCTCGTAAAATAAGAAAAGTACATTAGCATACAGGTAACAGGCACACTACCTCATGCTCCACCGTTTTGGGCATGACAATTCCTTGCTGCCCTTGAGGAGTTTCAATCAGGTTTATATTAACCTAGACCTTCAAAAAAAACGGCAAAAATATCATCATTTCGCTGAAAAACGTCGCATTTTTTGTCAGTAGGACGTTATTAAGGGTGCTGGTAAAAAGTGGCATGTCGGTAATATTTACACTACCTTTTATCGTATTGTTTTGGGCATGGCATTATCTAACCTTCTAAAGTATAGCGGGCCTGCATGCAAAATGTGTTAAGTACAATTATTTTGTATATTATGAAGTAATAATTGTTTTATAATTTCATACTGTCCAAATACCTTACCCCCCCCCCCCCCCTAATGTCCAAATATATAGCCCAAATTGTATATTTACTATCTATTCTGTTACTTCTCTTTGTCTTGTCTCACGCTAAGCTGAAAGAAACTAACGAAGAAACAGGTTCTACAGTGCGTCAATGGATGAAGAACTTACCATAGGTAAAGTAACAGACAAGTGCCGTTTTTTTTCGGGGATTCTTATCGTCTTTCTTTTATTCTACTCAAGGTACATTTTCTATCATAGTTTGAAAGGGTCATCTAATAACTTTTTTTTTATTAGTCACTATAATGTTTAAATTAAATTTTCCTCTCTACGTTTTCAAAGAGATCAATCCTTGTTTTAATTTATATCTCTTTGTATTTTTAGTGTATCTCTGCGCTTTCAGATAAGTTGTTCGATAAGTAAGATAACTGATCTTCGGTGTATGAAGCACACTAATAATATCTCAGATGTTCAGATACCTTAGTAGTTCTATTAAGAAGTTTTGTTTTTTAATTCCTTTAAAATTTCATTCCTGGTCTTGGCGTACCAATTTTTAAAGCACTATATGTGTCCTAGAAAAAAATGTTGGCTACCCTCATTTAACACCTACCCATTCAACCTATTAGCTTGAAAATGTAGCTGCTGAAGATGTGTCTTTTGCGCTTGTTGTAAAGAAGGAAATGATCTTTCTAATTTATTTTCAGTGACTTTTTTTAAGATTCACTGTTTTCATTTCTAATTTCTTCACTTAAAGTAAATCAAATGTATATATGGGTTCTGTTCCTAATGTATCCATTATTGATGTGTGAAAAGGCACTAGACATTTCCTGGTCCAAAATATAATACATTGAATGCTCTTATTTCTCACCCAACCTATTGTCCGAAACCTGCAATAGTTCAAAATGCGTGTTTTTGTATTCAAAATTAATTTCCAAATATAATTTTATTGGAAGATGTTTTAGTGTTTTTTCTATTTTTCTCAATGTTATCTAAATATAACTATACAGGTTCCCGGTGCGGTTGTATTGAATGCTGATGGCTGAAAAAGACCTAGATTTATCCTGGTTGAAAACACAATTTAGTGATCTCCTTAATTCTCCCACTAAAGCTACGATTGCTCTTTTTTCTTCTTTTTTGTGCTTAAGCAAAAGAAGGAGAACATTTTTGTTGAATGAATTTCTTAAAACAGTGGAATGAACAGAAATGATCTAAAAGTTTATCTGATCGATTCAGTCGAGTTATTTTGGCTACCCTTGCCCGTTACTTGGAATGTATGCTATTTTGGATTTACTATTTATTCTTGATTGTGGGTGATTATGAAAGAGTAAACCCTCATTCCAGCTCATGCTGTCCTAAGTCACCTGTTTAGTTACAACAACAAAAAATTGCCGGAGATTATTTATCACTAAACAATGGACTAATATTTTATCATACCGTTCGAAAAGTCTATATTCTTTTGAATCAAGTGTAAAACTAAACGTGAACAGCATCTCACGAATAAATAAATTGACATTAGTCAGGTATGTATATAGGCTCTGACAGCAAGTTAGTCCAGATGGTTTCAAGATACGTCCTATAATGGCACAAAAGAAAAGAATTTTAAAAGGCAAGGGGGAGAGGGCATTAAAAAGGTGAAATATATACTTTCGACTTAGATTTAGCACAACTATGCACGTAAAGCAAAATAGCTCTTAAACTGGTGAAGACTAGTGAATTTGTACAGGAACGAAATCGATTTGTATTTATCACCCTCTTGCGGCTTATCTGCAGCTTGGAAAACAAATATTAATACACCAAGGGGATAGTGCGCTCAATAAGCATTTCAAAAAGCCAAAATATGTGGTTTCAATTGGATTTAGCCCAACCCTTCACGTTAAGCTAAATAATTCCTAAACTGGCGAAGATTAGTGAGTTCACAGAGGGAGAGAATCCATGTGTTTTGAGATCCTCTATCACCGTGCTACGGCTTATGCTCTTTCAATAGCCCGCCTTGTGTATAAATTTTGAATAAAAGATTCCAGTTTCTTTTTTGCCCCTCTACTTGTTTTCTAGGTAAGTTCATTTGTAAGATATTACAAAATGAGTCTCAGTGTAGTTGTTCATATCAAGCAGACTTCTATTTCCTTTGGGACCATTCACACCGCCACCGGATAAAAGTGCTTTTCGACTATAGTCCTTTATTTCTTTCTTTAGCTTACTTTTTTTTATCCTACCCCTGAAATGTTGTTGCTCCCCAAAATGGACTTTTACGTTTGCGCGTGCTTTACACTTTTTCTTAAAAGCAGAACGGTTGCTGTAGTCCTGTGCTAAAAGCAGGACCTAGGGGGTTCGGTGTGTTCACTATCCCCGTCACCACTTACCTCTAATCTGCCATTCCTAGTTCAATGAGCTCCCGCACCTTACCACGTTTTGAAAACAATCTTCATCGTAATGTTCTCATCACCAATTTATCATCCCAATATTCCCAAAAACAATGTTTCATCATCACCTCTATTTTAGGTAAGTTCAATAGTGAAGTATTACATAAAGGAGTCTCAGTGTTGTTCTTCCTACCAAGTGCACTTGGATTCAATTGTGAAAAAAGAAGGCAGTTGGATGGTCAAGGCGAAAGATGGAAGTGAAGGAGTGTTTGATTCTGTTGTTTTAACTATACCTGTGCCGCAACTATTCTTGCTCCAGGGAGACATGCCTAGGATTCTTAGTAAGTATCTGGGAGGCGGCACACGCAGCGCTGAGAGGTTAAACGCTCGTTCAAAATTTTCTAAGAAATTTCCCTGTGGCACAGCAATATTGGCTGTAGCAAAGCGAGTCTAAATCTGCCCATTTTGAATTTCTCTAATCTAAATAAACATCTTTAAGTAAAATCGCACGGCACCTAATACAGATTATTAGACATTCTTCATTCAATCTATTTAGTCAATAAGGTCTATTCCGAGGTCTTGCTAAGAACTGGCTTCGTCGGCTTTTTGTTGCCTTTCTCTGCTCGCTCGGGCTTTTGGCCCCACGCACGTATGGCCCTCGCTTTGTTCGGACCAGTTCTCGGGCTTTTGGCTCTCGCGGTTTGCAATTGATTCTCCCGGATGGTGCTCTACGCAGTATAGATCTAAATTAGATATATATGCCAAAAATTACTGATCAACCATAATGTCGTTTTAAACTTTACCATATTCAGGCACAATCAATTTTATCTTCACTTGTAAGTTAAATTTGGTGACTAGATTGGGTTTGCTCATTCAACAAACGATGGTAGGTTGTACGTGATGCTAGATAGATTTAGAAATGTTTATTTACGAAAAGAAAGGATACCCCTCTCCTCCTCCATTTATTGAATTTCAATTTTTTACTGGACAAGTGCAAGTTTTGCCCAAATACAAATATATTATAAATATTAATTATTTTTTGTCGACGGTAAAAAAAAGTTATAAAAAAAATTTTCAGCTCCAATTCACAACCCTAAGATTAGGAGTCTGATGTTAGCGTGGCTCATTTCGTTGGTTTTACATCAATTTTGTGTTTATGTGTTAAAATAAAAAGGGTTTTCTTGTCAAATTTACAGGCATTACCAATAATGACGTAGATAAATTCGGAGACCACACTGCCTTTCCATGATGATAAAATAAAAGTTCAAAATAGGGATAAAATCCTTTTTAATAGACAGTGTATAGAAATTCACAAAAATACCAGATATTTCAATCACATATACAGTGACCGTCATCAGTAGTAAAACTAAACTGATCAATAGTTTTTACTACTGATGACGGATTTTATCCCTATTCTGAACTTTTATTTTATTACCAATAATGGTTGTTTAGGAGCAACCTAGTAACCGAAAATGTAAAAATACGCTCAAAAAGAATAAAATAACAAACAGCCTAGTAAGGAAGAATTGCCATTTGAAGGTGATTTAGGAATGTTAGCTATTTTCTTCAAAAAATAGTCTTAAATCCCACAAAATGGTGTTGAATCGAAATGAAAACTGTACCATTGGAATCACCATGCCCAAAAACCCAATTTGGAAAATTTATTTTGAGGGAACAATTGATTTAAAGGAATTTTTTTTATTGTTTAATATTTCCCTTTTTCCCCAGAGGAAACTGCCATATATACGCGCTTTTTGTAAGTAACAAAGCATGATATTAAATATGAATAAAATTTTTGACAAAAACTGAATCTTCATGTTCAATATAATATAACACATGTATCTTTTAGAAATCTGCTTCCCTCTGGTGTGATGTCATGTTGAGTGACTCTGCTGTCTGATTCCCTGCAATTTGTTCTTTACTAGATCCAGCTACGAAAAAGCCTGAGGTTTTTTCCCGTGCTTATATATATCAAACAGTTCGTGGTTACAAACTGTAAATAAGACGTGACCCGGCTCAATAGCAACCAAAACTCTAGGAACCGGAATTAGGATATCAATTGATATCATCAATAAAATTATAATTTTATCCCGACTTCAAATATACAAGTTTCTTTAAGTTTAGTTTTACCCATCAAATGTTACGTGTCTGAAAAAATTTGCCTCATTTTCGAAAAAGGGGGAAACGCCCCCAAAAAGTCATAGAATTTTAATGAAAATCACACCATCGGATTCAATGTATCAGAAAACCCTACTGCGGAAGTTTCATGCTCCTATCTGCAAAAATGTGGAATTTTGTTTTTTTGGTCAGAATAAAGATCACCACGGATGCATGTTTATTTGGATTTGGGTTTTAGAGGGGTTATTAGCCCAGGGGTAATCACACCGATCGATCAGCCTTCGAATGCTGCGATAGAGCTCATCCGGCCGATAACTATAAGTTCTATGGCCTCTTTCAATAGACCAAAAAAATCGGTTAACGGCGTGGCCCCCTTCCATGCTCATTTTTTCCCAATGTCACCTACGCCAAATTCTGATATAGCTATTTCGTTCAGCATAGTCGAGAATATAATAAATATGTCTTTGAGGATGATTTAATCCCCCACAGTTCCTGAGGGAAGGGCTGGAAGTTATGAACTTGCCCATTGTTTACATATAGGATTGGTTAATGGAAAGTATAAAGACGTTTCAGGAGGGATTTTTTCTGATGGAGGGGGTGTCGGAGGAGAGGGTTACGGGGGAGGATCCTCCCATGGAGGATTTTTCCTTGGGGGAAGGGACATTTCTATGAAGGGGGCGCCGGATTTCCCGGCATTATTGAAAGAACGGTCAGAAATTAAATAAAAAAAAAAGTTTTTTCAACTGAAAGTAAGGAGCAACATTAAAACTTAAAACGAACAGAAATTATTACGTATATGAGGGGTTCTCTCCCTAGTCAATACCTAGCCCTTTTCAATAAAGTTTTTTTTAGTAGTTTCAAAAGAGTTATCTATTCTAATTAACCGACCTTTGTGATTCAGGGGTTTGTGATTCGAAGTAAACTCGAGCTTTAGCGTAAAGAGAAAGGCATCGACAAGGCGGCAAACTAACTAATATACGTAATACAACATACGAATATAGAAGTTCGTTACGTAAGTTAATTCGCAAGTTAAGTCAGAACAAAATTTCGAGAAAGTCATTTAGCCAAAAATAAGTAAAGTTAATATACAAATTTCGCTTTAATTATTCATGTACGGTGAGCCGAAATCAAAACTGCATTAATTCAAAAATGTTCACAAATTAAATAAAAAAAACAAGGTTTTTTAACTGAAAGTAAGAAGCGACATTAAAACTTGAAATGAACAGAAATTATTCCCTATATGAAATGGGCTGTCCCCTCCTCAATACCTCGCTCTTTACGCTAAAGTTTGAATCTGTCACACAACTTTATTTTTAAAACAATAGAAAACTTTAGCGTAAAGAGCGAGGTATTGAGGAGGGACAGCCCCTTTCATATACGGAATAATTTCTGTTCGTTTTAAGTTTTAATGTCGCTCCTTACTTTCAGTTAAAAAGACTTGTTTTTTTTTATTTACTTTATATAAAAGAACAAATATACTACAATCTGCAAATCTAATTAATTTATCAATCTTCATCATTTCACATCAAAGATGTGAGTTAGCTCATTCCCTTTTTAAGGGAATGAGCTAACTAAAGAGAACTTTCTTCAGTTCTGGTAAATATAAATAGATTTTGACTAGATTGGGCATGTGAAGAATGACTCCTTAATAAACCGACCGTTTTAAGTAAAACTTGTAACCTGAGAACTGTGTTCACTCATGTTAGAATAATTTATTACAAAAGCTAGTAAAAAAAAAACAAATGATTTAGTTAATATGCAATGTAGATTTAAAGCACTCGACATGGAAAGAAGTTTTAGATTATTATATAGGATTTATATATACTATCAAAAAAAAACATTGACTGTTGTTTTAACCCTACATGTACTGCAACTCTCCTTGTCCCTTGAAGATATGCATAGCATTCTATGCAGTGGCGCAGCTTCACGAAGATGTAGGGAGGGGAGGGGGGCAAAATTAATTTTTCAAAATTCGGGGGGAATTATGTTGTTTTTTCAATTTGTTTTTAATGTAAATACCAAAAAAAAATATTTTTCAAAATTTTAGGAGAGGGAATCTAGGGTGTAAAATGCGCCTCTTCTGCCCCTTTCAATTGGCTCCACTGATTATGAGTAAATACCTTTGGGAGGTACCCACAATTCTGCAAATTCAAAAGCAAATTTATTTAAATGTTTAAAATTTAAATGATTGAACCTTCTGATGGGAGATTTCTCAAAAATTTTCTTTAGATGGAAAATATCTATTCATTTTAGTAGACTGTAATTATGTAATATTTTAATGTTGTTGCAATTTGAGATTCAATCTAAAAAAATGTTTTTAGACAAAGCATATCAATTCATTCTAGTAGGTTATAGATATGTAACATTCTATCTTAGCACCGTTTAAAATTCCAAAGCCAATTCTCCAGTGGCGCTTCCTGAAGAGGGAATCTGTGTCCTCCTACAAGACATGCTACTATCCCTCTCTTTAAGGCACATCAACCCTAACAAAGAAATTGTCGTGTCATTTACACAGTTTTGAATATATAGACATATGGTACTTTATGTGGTACACCATAAATTTAACAAAAAAGGTCAGTAATAGAAGTGTTTTGTAATCCTGAATTATATATAATGTAACAAAACTTTTTGTGGAGCACCACAAAGGTATTCCATCACAGTTCTGTATGAAAGATCCTTAGCTGTTGCCACTTTTTTCGTTTTCAAATAATACGCAATTTAGGCTACTATAATAAGAAAATAGAACGGAACAAAATACTCAAAACATTATCAGCCAATAGGCTCTTAGGATCCTTTTCAGCTAAAACTAGCAAATAATTCTAAAATAAATGAAGAAAGAACAAATCAATTTGTGAAAACCGATAGAATGATCCAGTTATTATGCTTGTATCTTAACTCACTAATGCTTTAGATTCATAAATATGTTTACGCAAAGCATACCTGGAATTAAAGGTAGCCTATCAAAAGACCTGAAGAGTCTTCTTTTATGGAGCATTTTAGCAATACACATGGAACATTAATTCTTTTTTTTTTTTTTCTTTTTTTTTTTCAATGTCCCCCTTTCTCGTTCATCTGTCGCTTTTACAACCTTTAGCACCAGGCTAAAAGTTGCAAACTATGAAACTACATTAATGTATTCTAAGAAATTATCAAAAATGGAAATCATGACTAAAATTTACACAAGGAAAATTTACACAAAATATTTTACTGACGAAAGGTAGTTTCTTTTCCTAGAAGAAAACCTCAGGAAGAAATTGTAAATCAATCAGAACAATCTCTTAGAAATAACTGAATATTAAACTTTTATCTTAACTGACTAATCATGCAGGTATATAAATATGTACACACACAACATGTTTGAAACCAAAGGCAACCAGAAAAGACCTGAGGAGTAACTACTAACAATACGCACGTAGCATATATAATTTTTGGAATTCTGTGTTACCAGCTGTTATCTCGCCCTATTGTTGCTTTTTCAACTTTTGGTAACTAGGGAACCATGACGTTACAATATGTATCTTAAGAAATTAAAAAAATAAAAATCTTTATTAAAAGAATCAATTGAGATATTCTACTTTATTCCACGTTGTGTTTCATTCTAAGCAAAATAAATTGTGCTTGATTACAGCTTCATATAGGTTTTATACTAAATGCTATATAATTTATACAGTAGATACGGGAATGTTCGTCAAAACAATGAAAACAAGACGAACTGTAAAAATTCTCGTGAATCAGAGGGAAACAGGTCGTAAAAATCACGACTTATATTTCGGTGGGGAGGAGCAGTCGCTTTGCTGCTCCTGTGCTCATCCAGGCTATGTCATTGGTTTTTTTCGGGAAGGTTTGCAGGCTGATCTCAACTCCACAAAAAAATTAATTTGCACAAGAAACACAAAAGTTCATTGCCATAGGAACCAAAAAAAGGAAAACATTCTCCTTGATTTTTGACTTCTTCTTGCTTTCTTTTAAAATTATTGTTATTCTTTTTTAAATTCCTACATGTGCTTGTCAAAAAATATATTCCCCCTTTCAATGTCATTTGTTCAAGAGTTATTGCATAGGAAAGGCCTCCAAATTATTTGGATTGTAAACTGACTTTAATGTCGGTGTTGATTTGATGGGGAGAATTTTGGCTTTCGGTGCTTAGGGGTTGCCCAAGGATTAGGTTATTTAATACCACCAAAGAAGATTTAATAACTTGATTTACTTTGATGGGATGTCGGTCCTAATCTTTTGGTTAGATCAATCATTCAAAAATAAGAGTGTGTCAGTGGTAAAAATTGTCACATCCTGACTTGTTAAGCATCTCTACATTGAAAAAAATTGGATTGGAAAAAAAAAATTTTATATAAAAAAATATTTTTTTTTATATAAGTGTATGGCAAAACATTGATTACAATACACCTCAACAATTATAAATAAAAGATCCTTAATCGTGGTATCTATCCTGTTTTTTCGTTTTGTTTCGGAAAATTTTGCGTTTACGAAAAGCCGACTTTCGAAAATTTTCCAGGAAAAAGAGGCAAGTTTGTTGCTTCCATACTTGTTAGTATTACCCTATTGAAAAAAAGCTGAGTAGATAAAGAAGTTAAAGGGAAAGAATTGTTTGCAGCGTTTCAAAAGAACTGCAGCAGTTCTATAAAACAATTTTTAACTAAGCTCTGTCATATTTTCTCGCTCAGTTGTTTCTTTACTTCAAAGATGATGTTTCTTTACTTCAAAGCGCCCATAAATGAAATGCTAAGAAAAAAAAAACATTCAAAAACAGAAGCAGTGAGTTTCGTCACTTCCAGAATTGTTAGCATTGCTATATTGAAAAAAAAGGTTAAGTGAAAAAAGCTTAGGAAGTAAAACTGGGTAAAAAAAAAAACGGGAAAAATAACGAAAAACATTGTGTGCAACACCTCAAAAATAATCCTCCGAGGTTTTATTTAAAAATTCCTTAACTATGGTCTCAATCACTCTGTCTAGCTCAAGTTCTAAAAAGCCTATGTATGGAAAGCCTGAAAAGATACTGTGGCAAGTTTTGTCACTTCTGGGCTTTTTAGGGAACATCTTGGCCTCGGAAAACCAAAAGCTTTTGATGATTCAAGTTCATCTTATCTACGGAACGTAAGAAATGGCCCTGTTTATGCTGAAAATGACTTAATGAGTCTCCTCAAGGGTCTCTTGTCTGATCAACAAATCCAAATGTAATATACTTAGTTAAGCAAAGCACCTCACAGTGTGTAAGATAAAAGATAAATAAATCAAAAAAAGATCAATGGTTTACCAACCATTTAGTTACATGAAATTCCCACCTGAGTTCCACCCTTCATAATTCCCATCTGGAACAATTTATCTGCGAAGTGTGGCCATATAAGAAGCGCTTTGGCTTGGAGAAGGTTTCGTTCGCTGCCACTGCAAACAAAAGTAGAGAACATAATGTGCCTGTCTCAAAATAAAGATCTTTTACGATTCAAAATGTCACGAACTTCATCCTTACTACAAGAAATGATCTTTTTTTGTTTTACTTTAATCTTTTTTCTATTGTTTAATTATTAGCCATTTTAACCATCATCAGGGTTCGAGCTTTGACTTGTATTTCCTTCCAGTAAATGAGCTACTCGGCCACTAGATCTATTTAATTTCATTTCAGATTTAATCTCTAAAACCAAATGAATGTTTTGAAATAGATGTTAGCTAAATTATGTAAATCCCTGCCTTTCTCCCAGTGTGTTATCACGCCCTGTGATCGGTCCGTTAGACGCTTCATGTGAAAAAGACGTACATTGATTTTCGCAGTTAGTATGTGTTGCAACTTAACTCTTACTAACATTGATCTTTTTGCTGCTGAAAAATTGAAGTTTAGAAACCAAGTAGTTGACCATCAACTTATTTGGGCTCATCTATCGAGCAAAATACTAGGTTCAGTAAAATCCTATCTGCTCCCGTTCTCGTGACTAAAATCCTGGATTAGCCCCTGTTCACCTCAGTGCTTCCCCTATCCCTGGATTTTTCAGGATTTCCCCAAAATTCTGCAGAAGATAATAGGATTGTCTGAAATTTCCTACAAAATTAACAATTTCTGTATTATCTGTGCGTCTATTTACGAACTCTAGTTTCCAGAGAGAATTGGGAAGCTCAGTTTTCTTTTGGGAAAGCCCAAAAAATTCAGCGATAGGGAAAGTATTGGTTCACCTAGCTTTTCGCTTGCTTGTTGTTGTTTTGTCTATTCTTATTTTTGTGTTGTTATTGCCACATCTTTTTTATATAAGACCTGTCAGTTATACCGCCTTTTGGTGGTGATCTGTCTGAAAATCAATTATTTTTTTTTTTCAGGTGCAAATTCACAAGTAAAGTCAAATCTTGAAGAAGTGGATTACAGTTCTCGATATGCTCTTGGTTTATTTTTCGATAAGGGTGTCAAGTTAGAGGAACTGTGGTCAGGAAAGTATGTCAACGACCACCCTATTTTCCGTTTCATTGCTATTGACAATGAAAAACGTGGTCAAGGTTTGTTTGATTTTTATTGTGTAACAGGTTGCACTTCTTAAGTACTTATCTAGTACTTGCTAGCAGGACCGTATCCAGGGGGAGTTCACAGTTTGAACGTGGGAATTGCTGGTAAAAATGCAAGTGTCGCAATTGTCATAAAATGCAGGTAAAACAAAATTATTATTTGAGACCTTTGACAAAGTTCATGGGAGGTAAACCCCTTCTGCTTCGTTCTTTTAGTACACCCTCCGCCGAACCTAGATCTCGAAAATCCTATAACCCTGCTTGCTAAGCCTTAGAAACTAGATGCAGTCTGAAACAAAATAATAAAATGTTTTTTTTTTGTGTTTTCTTTTCTTAGTGTTTTTTTCCTAATCTTTAGTTTCATATTGTCTTCGGAATATAGATCTAACTGGGAAAGAAAATTACAGTTTAGCACAGAATCCAGCTCAAACCCTGGACAACTCCTATTATAAAGAAAGCTTGAAAAAAAGACAATTCATAGTTAAGAAAAACCTTTTCAAAACCTTTAAAGGGAAGCCAGAGCCTCTATTTAGAGAAGGGACTGAGGTTGGAACTTGAAAGTACATATCGAAGCACTAGTTTAGACTATGGATCCATTTTAGGAAGTTGCATTAAACTATCTCGACAACTTTCTTAGATAGTGGAAATATGTTATACTAGACTTTTAGCGACGCAATGTAGTATGACGTAATTTTGCATAGGTGGTAACTATTGTATGCCTCAGTGCAATTCCCTAGTTGTTTCCTGTATATTTAACTTGATTACTACATGAAACTGCCTATTTAATTCCACAAGGATCTTGTGTTTTCACTTATTAAATATTGTTTTGCGAGTTATTATATACTAGCCAAAGAGTGTGTCAAACGACAGACATAAAAAATAAATTTTTTTAAACTTTTTTATGAGGACGAGGACCGGAGAAAAAAATGATTTCTCCCCCTCCCCGAACGTTCCAGCTAGATCCCAGAGCCGCAAGACAAAATAGGGTATATTTACCAAACTATGTATATATTCGTCCCCCCTTTTGCAAAACCTACTGACTGTATGTAAACTCCCTAATCAGATATAGTCGCTTTCCTTTAGCCTTCTGTCATAAAAAAACGCATGCTCTCTTGTGACTGGATACATATAGTGTCTTTTGGTTCAGTTAATCATCCCCCTTAACATTCCCTGAAAATGCCAAATTCCCATAGCCTTTCCTGAGATCAATATACATAAGCTCTTTTGACAACCTGGATGTTCGTAGTGTGTTGATTTAGTGTGTTGATAAACTTAACTATGAATGGACTCCCTAATCAGATATAGTCGCTTTCCTTTAGCCTTTTGTCATAAAAAAACGCATGCTCTCTTGTGACTGGATACATATAGTGTCTTTTGGTTCAGTTAATCATCCCCCTTAACATTCCCTGAAAATGCCAAATTCCCATAGCCTTTCCTGAGATCAATGTACATAAGCTCTTTTGACAACCTGGATGTTCGTAGTGTGTTGATTTAGTGCAACATTCCCAGGAAATTTCAGCTCAATATCTTTCTCCGTTCTTGTGATATTGTAGATTAGCCTTTTTGACAGCCTAGATGCACGTCGTGCCTTTTGATTTAGTTCACAACCTCCTCATCATTCTCCGATAGTTTCAATTTAATACCCTTTGCAGTACAAGAGATATTGCAGATACGCTTTTTTTAGCACCTGGATGCATATAGTGCCGTTTGATTTATTTCATCATCCCCATCAACAATCCCCATCAAAAACCCTTTTGATAACCTGGATTGACTTAAAATCTTTTAATTTAGTTTAATAGTAATAGTATTAGTAGCAGTAGTAGTAGTAGTAGCACTGTATATAATGAAATTATATCCCGAATGTTATGCATATTTAATTTGAACGCTGTCTCTGTGAAATATATGAAGCCTCTAGAAGCCTTACCGACATTATTTAGAAATTTTAGATCGCAAAGGGATAACTACCGAATTTGTCGGATTATAAAGTATTGCCGACGGCCGTATCCAAGGGGTAGAGGTAGGGGGTTTGGATCCCCCTCCCCCCATCGAAATGTTTGTCTGACTCGTAAAAACGCAATAAAAATGCATAAAAACACATTTTTGAAGCGTTTTTCATAGTTTTTTTTTGCAGCAACTTGCTTATTACTTCCGAATATACACTGATTTTTGGATCGCTGCTAGGAATGCTGACTATATCTGGTCCTAATTTATCCCTAGACGGTGTCAAATTTCACGATTGACCAAGGGAAAAAAAACAAATCTAATCTTTCATATTAAGTTCTTTTAACGTGTTTCCTAATGGATGGTCTTTTGATACCTACTTCAGAAGTAGGCCGCACCGCTATCAAGTGTAGTTAAATTAAAAGTAAACAATCAAAACCAAAAATCAATACTTACGCATCAAGCACACTTGCAGTGACGCGTATAGGTTGCAAACTGTTCAATCCTGGACTATCTGCGTCAGCGAAGATTGTAAAAAAAATATTCAAAAATAATAGACAAGTCGGATTACAGGGGTTGCCGGATTAGATAGGGGCTGGATTAACGGGGGTCCGCTGCTCTTCCATCATCGAACCAATCCTTTGTGGCCTTAGGTTTACTGCAACTGTTATAAAATCGTACCCATTTACGTTATTTATTAGGACTTAGCGGGTCTTGCATTTTAACTATTTGATCAAGACATTCGGCAACAGTTGACATACCGGCTCAGTTACACTTAAGAGAAGAAAAACAATGAGTTTAAGTTTAAACCTTTTAATCAATATGTCACCTCCTTCCCTGGGTCTGATTAAGCTGCTATTTTGCTGACGCAGTTGAATTCCGATAACGATTATAATCAGTCTGCTCGTTAATTTAATTCACACTCCAATTATTTAGACTTTTACATACTACGGCTTTGACTTCATGTTTCCAGCTTCATATGGATGCTTTTATTTTGTTGAAGGAGAGGAAGGTGTGACCTCGCTGCGTCATAAACTGACTTGCTTAATAATAAGTGTTATTTCAGAATAGTTAGAAATCATGGGTAACAACGTTAAGACACTTGTTTTCCGGCTTGAAATTTGGTGCTGATGTTTCGAAGGAGGTTGTCATGGAAGTCTTGAGTGCAAAATTGCTTGCGCTGGAAATGCCTTTGACAGGTTAAGGAATGTGTGGCGAAAATCTGCGCACTTCCCAAACCTTAAACTCTGACTCTTCAACAGCAACGTCTTTTCGGTGCTAATGTACGGATGCGAATCTTCGACGTTGTCCAACTAGCTTAAGTACGCATCCAGATACTTGAAAATAATTGTCTCACCCTTGGCGTACCCTTGGTAGTCACTCGCTAGATAAGATCACCAACACCTTTATCCAAGAAAAGACGTAATAACCGCATGTGATTCATAAGATTGAAAGGAGTCGATGGTGTTACCCATGATATTTAGTGTTGGATTCCTCACGGGATTAGAAGATGTGGATGACAGGGAGTGACGCTTCTTATCTGGAAAAGGATACTATGGTAACAAGGTAACCCCTTGAAAATCTTAGGTCAAAAGAGTTGAAGAGGTTTGGACGCTTTTAAGAATATTTTTGGGGCCTTCCTTTTGCACTAAAGACAGAGGATGCAAAACATTCTGCCCCTTTTCTTCCCTGGATGAAAGTTTTTCTTTCTTTCCTTCCCTGGCTGAAAGTTTTCCTCTGTTTTAGTTTCTTTTCTATTGCTTTAATTTCCATGTTTACTTCTAGCTGAGTCGCCGCCATCTGTCGTTTTTCATACATCTGTTCCTTTTGGGAAGCAGCACTTAGAGAAAACACCGACGGAGGTGGAGCCAATATTGCTCGAGGCAATTAAGGAGATGTTCCCAAATTGGCCAGCGCCAAGTTCTGTAAAAACACAGAAATGGCGATACTCTCAGGTTGGTTATGTATTTTAATAAAACATTTTTTTACGTAAACATTGTATTTATTTTTTTTTTTTTTCATTTTCTTTTAGATTTTACCAAGACGGATTAGCGAAAGCTTTTTCAGGAATGTCTGGCCTTTTCCTATTTCTTTCCGCGACTTCTTTCTCATTTTTAGTTCCTTCGGCTTGGATAATTCGGCTTTTCATTTTGCTTCAAACTTTGACAATTACTTTCCAATAACTATTATAATGTTTTGAATGTGCTAGTCTTGGGCCAAGCTGATTCATTCTATTTTTTTCTATGCTTCATTATTACGGCACTTGGTTGACTCTTAACTTTGAATACTCGTCATCCTCTGCCCATAACGCAGAAGATGAAGGTCCTTCATGTTCTACTTCCATCTTTTTGCCTTATGTTATTGAGACAAAACACCTCGGCAATATCGAACACATTAGGTGGTTCGAAAGGGCACAGAGCTTGGAGATCCTCCAGTCCTTTAAATTACCACCCATTGTCTGATAAACTCTAGCCTCCCTCCAGGGCTGGTATGACCCACTCAAGCACTTGCCCGACTCATCTTTGATTTTGACTCAACTGCAAACAATGGGAAACCACCCCTCTTCCCCCGAGGATGGACACGCACAAAATGGACGGAAGGAAGTCATCCGCGGTCGACTCACTTATCAGAAGAATTGACCCCCAATCACGCTCCAGCCCTCACCAAGATCAGACCACTCTGGATACAACTAATGGCACTGACGTCTGGTTCCCTCTATGCTGGCGACCCAGTCGAGCAAGTCAAGTAAGTCAAATTAAATAGGAATTTAAGACTAAAAAAACAAAAAATATCCAGCATTTATGTATATATATATATATATATATATATATATATATATATATATATATATATATATATATATATATATATATATATATATATATATATATATATATATATATATTTATATTAATAAAACATAAAGTCGCGAAGAAAAACGAGGACAATTAACAGCTAAGGAAAAAACCGAAAAACTGCAAATATTTTGGTCAAGACCTCCGCTTGACCGTCCTCAGTGCAGAATAAAACTGATAAAAATATAAAATTGGTCGTCCAATTTTAGTTTGGTGTTTTTATTTCAAGGTTTGGTTTTTATATTTTTATCAGTTTTATTCTGCACTGAGGACGGTCAAGCAGAGGTCTTGACCGAAATATTTGCATAGTTTTTCGGTTTTTTCACTGGCTGTTAATTGTCCTCGTTTTTCTTCGCGATTTTATGTTTTATCATGATTAGCCAGTGTAATCTCAGAAATTATTTATATATATATATATATATATATATATATATATATATATATATATATATATATATATATATATATCATAGTTTATGGCATTAGAAACAACGCTGGTTTGTAATCCGTCTTGGCGATTATCCGGTATTTTTCTGGGACTGGTTTTAAAACTGGTACTTCATAACTTGATGATTATTCAAATCAAGACACAGTTCCATATTTCCGAATTTCTTAATAATAATGCTGAATTTGAATATTCAGTCATGAAATTGAAAAAGTCAACTCGTTGTTGAAAAAAAGCCTTCAGAATTATTTCTAAATAGCTTTGCCTTTTTTAACAGTGATCTGTGGTTGGAAATTGGAAAACACTTATTTGTTATCTATAACGCCTTAAGAAACTAAATGGGATGTTGTATGGATCTAAACTACTGTTGTAATAGGTATGGAAAAAACTTTCTGAGGTGAAGATTAACAACAAATTGATAATGAAATCTACGACTGGACAGTAATGACTGGCCACAACAACGATCTAAATAGGTCAGGACTAAAAGAAAGATCTTGCATTTTTGCCCAGGGTGGTTGTAACGAACCTGTGGTGACGTCATGGCATCAAGATGAGGCTCATGTCTGCTGCGGTTAGAAGACAAGCGACAATGATATATATATATATATATATATATATATATATATATATATATATATATATATATATATATATATATATATATATATATATATATATCCTTGCTGGAAAATGAGCTGTATTTCATTATGAAGATTTGCAGTGGGTTTTTGCAACGTATATCTTATTACCATTAATTGGTGGAACCCTGGAATAGGAATGTAAAAACTCGTTATCTATAAATTTAAATGATTGGAAGAATTCTCACTACGAATTTTGATTCCCCATCAAAATTTTCCTATGGATACTATTAAACATTCTTATTTTTAAACTTTTGAAAGTTCATAAATAGCAAAAATTTGCCAAGTCACCGAACTGCCTTCCAGTCGATGCTTAATAGAAAAATTGCACTTACTCTAAAATTAGCGTATTGTGATTTCAGCTGATTTTGCTTAATAGCTTTAAATACGATTTAAATAATTCTTCTTTTTATCCTGTTTTTCTAGGTGTCTAAGCCTTATCCAGGTTCACCAGGATGTGTTGTTTTGAGCGAGAATCCTCCACTTGTTCTTGCTGGAGACGCCTTCTCGCACTCAAATTTCGATGGATGTATTGTATCTGCCGAAGCAGTATTAAACGAAATAAAAGACAAGCTATAAATGCCAGGTTAAGTCTTGCGTATGTTGTTTTTGTTTTGTCTCTTTATGTTTCTTTTATTTAAATCGTTTTATTGTTTGGATTTCTTTTTCTTCTGGAATAGAAGTTGGAAAAAAATAGAGTGAAACCGAAGAGAAATGGCTGTGACGTAATTTCGTAAGCCAATGACATTTTTCCTTATCTCTGGAGAGAATAAAAGCACCACCTTCTCAAAGCGGCGTTGATTAATGCTGAGCGACAACTCTAGACAAAAGGAAGGTAATTTCCGAAGGGAAAAATAACTGGAGGGGTCTTTTTAAACCTGACTTTTGAGAAACAAACAACTTCACCTTTTTAGGGGCCGATCGGTTCTTTAGTAAGAAATATAAGCCGATAGAAAGAATAAAAAAAATTTATGTAACAATTTTTTTTATACGTAACTGTTGTAAGTGTTATCTCTCTTAACACTAATAAGTGTAACTGTTGTCTCCTGTTAGGTATAACTCTGTGATGAAACTGTTTAGCTTCTTTGGAAATGAGAAAAATATTGGGTCTTTCTAGATTTATCAGTTTCTTTTGTCGTGGAGAGACTTTCGCACAGGCATCGCGATTTCGACGGGTTAAGAGATTTATGGGATAATTTAGTATTTCTCCGAGAGATAATTAAGTTTCAGATTTCATTTTCTTGTGGAATAAAAGCTAAAGAAAGTTTTAATGTAAATAAGTTTAGGTTCTTAGGAAACGAGAGAAATTTAAAAAAAAAGTAGAGGATCTTTTTCAGTTACAAAGAGAGAGATTAGACTGTTGCGTTAAAAAATAAAGTGATCTGAGATTAAGATACATATGCGCAGACGCCGTGATGTTGATGAGATGAGATTTATAGCACAATTTAATATTTTACCATCAAAATCAGGGCTAGGACTGTCTTGAGCTGCTTACAACCAACCTCTGCTAGTAGCGGAAAAAAAATTCTAAGAAACTAGTTTAAAAAAGGTTGAAATATTCAACCTTTTATCTTCAACCCATTGCTTAGCAAAAGCAAACGGTTTGCACCTTTTGAAGGCGTTTAGTGCTATTTATTTTTAGTTTATTTTCTGCTGATTTGTCACCCACGTTTTATCTTTTTAAATGTGGCGCCCGCTGCTACCAAAACCTGCAAATCTGCTGTGGAGATCTTTTTCTTTAAGAAGTGAATTTCCGTTTTTTCCTTTTTTAGGATAAATATGGTTGTCCAAATTTCCACTCAACCATTTTAAACAACTGGATTTCATTTTTACTGTCTTTGGTACTTTAAAGGTTGCCTTGTTTTCAGAGGTTCAGATTGTTTGTCCCATGGATTGTTCCATTGTTGAAATATTTTGTGTCACTGTTGTTGAGAGAATTCCACAAACCTAGATCTCGAATCATGCATCCCGTGGAGAACTGGTGAATTGCACTATGTTGAATTTTCAAGTATAATTTTTATGATTGACAATCAAAGCCAACATTGAAGTAAGGCTATTTTTACCTTTTTGACGTTTAAACTTAACTAAGATGTACATTACGGACTCAACATAATGACCGGTGCACTTTGTAATATTTAGATATTTTCTAGGCGTCATGTAAACATTTTCCCATAATCTCTTCAGTGCCCACCGCGTCTTTAATGATACAAATGCCGAAGTGACAACGTTTTCTAAGATTTCATTTTTTTATTTTGGCAAAGGCTGATGTGGACGTTCATTGCGTTCTTTTTTTTTTGGGGGGGGGGCTTCAAAGAATTTGGTTCAAAAAGGCGGTCGAAATCAAGAAGTATATTCACAAGAAACTCACCGTCAATGGAGATACTTCAAGGAAACCTACTCGAGTCCCAGTTATAACAATCTCATTGATTGTAATGCTTCTTACCTTTATTACTCTTATAATAGAGGTCCTCGTATGCACATTATTTCACAATTTAATGGAAAATTCAGATACTTTAAACAGCGGCGCCAATCGGGGGGGGGGGGGGGTAACGCCTCTTCCGGAGATTTAAAAAATTAACTTTTTTGATATTTTCATTGAAAAAATTCTTTTCTGGTATTTTCATGGGAAAAAAGCTGCAAAAAACAAGATCCCTCCCCCCGATTTTGCAAATGTATTTTGACCCCCCCCCCCCACACAGACACACACATTTTCATGTATTGCCGCGACTGCCGTCTGACCAGGCATTATTTTCTGGCAGACCTTGCACCACTGGCGTCAGACCTGACAAGCCAAAGACTGTAAGCTCTATTTGAAATTAGTGACGCATCAGATGAATTCAGCGTTTGGCCTTCTTAAGAATTATCGTTTCAATCCTATCCCGTTTCTAGTTTCCATTGTTCCTGAAATAATCACCATGTTTCCTTTTACCTCATGAACTGTTTTATGGGTCTTCTAAGAATTTCGCCTCAAATCACATTCTATATATACTGAAGTGCGTTAGATCAGAATAAATTCCCAAACGAATGTTTTTTTTTATTCATTCAATATCCAGCAAAATCCCAGTTACATTTTTTGCAGTTGGTGTGATTGGTTGGCTCCTTTAATTTTGTTTTGTTCCAGGTTTGTCTCTTTATTTTGTCTTGCCTATTTTATTCTACTTCGTATTTTTCATATTATTGTGTTGCGGAGAAACACTACTGCTTTCACGTGCTTTTCTCTCTCGTGATTGTAGCTCCAAATTGGTAAGAGATGCAAGCTCGACATTTTGCCTGGGTATGGCATTCGTGAAACGGGACAGAAAAGTTCCGTTGAAGTTTGTAAAATTTCCAGTAGTTTTCCATAAAAGTAGTTTATATATAATAGTAGTTTGACACCTCATGCTGTCAAAATAGAACTTTCCTGGCTAGGAAAGTAAGCTTTTTTCACCACAGTTTTATGTCGTACTTCTGCAGAACATTAAATTGTCTCTCTGAGAACTGAAGAAGTAAATTCCGTATTTCTTTTAGATTTCTTGGAAATAATTCTGGAAAGTCAATCTCGGATGCCAAATTCCGATTTTAGGGGTTGTTTTTTTAAATTTTCGATTTGATTCTTCTTGAATTTTAATCGATTAATTCTATGAAAATTACGGGAGATAACAGCTTACAGATAACTACATGTGTTACAATTTCTTGCTGATTTCGAAACACAAAGCTCTGATTTTTTTTATTGTTTCTTATTTGATGTTGATTACATTTTAGACGTTTAATGCCATGGAAAGTACGGTTCATTTGGTGTATATAAGAGTGTATGTTTTCTAGCTTATAAATAACAACCATCAAAATCAGAAATTCCGGAGGAAAAAATTCGAAGTCAGGATTTCCGGCTTTATTTCCAGAAAAAAAAATATAAGAAATACAGGACTTCTGCGTTGGTTGTCGAAGAGGTAATAGAAATTTGTATCAATATTGAAATTTATTTGACTAAGCTAATCTTCGAAGTCAGGGTATTTTACCTAAACAAAGCTAGCAGAACTAAAACAGCATAACAATAAAATAAACGAGAACAGAGGTCAGTAGTAACAATATAAGAAGAGTTACGTCAACACTGCTGATAATTTTGACTTACCCTCGTATTTGTTACCCCCGTGACAGTTCCATGTTTAATTCCTCAACTGTGAACAATGAGTCACAGTTGCTGCTACACTCCAAGGGCCTTGGAGCTGGAGGTCTAGTTTTTTCTACGTTTTTCGCAGACTATCTGTCTACGACCATGTGACCATGGGTGACAGTTGCTGCTAAACTCCAGGGGCCTTGGGTCCGGAGGTCTAGTTTGTTGTACGTTTCTCACTCAGACTATCTGTCTTGGCTTTTTCTCCAATTAGCCATGCCTTGACGGCAACTGGATTTTAATTCAAAAATTCCAAAAAAATTGATTTAATTTCCTACGTTCCTACCTTCAAAAAATTATTTGAGATGCAAATTCACGCCCAATGCAAAGTCTTCATGTAATCCACCTATTCATCGTTTGACCGAAACGAGATAAAATTTAAAAAAAAACTATTTTTCTCATGAAAGGAAAGATCAACATTAAAACCTAAGCCGAACAGAAATGGTCATATTTATGGATAAGGAATTGTGAATTTTTAAATAAATATTAAATATAATACCATATTTTAATACCGAATTAGAAAGTACCATAACTTTTGAAAGTCTTCATATATTTTTCTCATGAAAGGAAAGATCAACATTAAAGCCTAAGCCAAACAGAAATGGTCATAGACAGAAGGTGCTGCCACCACCTCGATCCCCAAATTTATACCCGAAGTTTATTTTGTATCCGTATTTATTTTTTTATTTTTTTGTCCTAAAACGAATGTTAGTACAAAGAAATATTGCAAACAACCGACATTATGTTTGGGTCACACTTATGGGTAAAAACAGAATTACGGCCAACAACAACTCCTCTTATGTAGCCCCTGCGTGCTTTGGCTGACCTATGCTGAACTTTCAACTATCGAATTGGAGGCGGAGGGCCAAGCTTGATAAAATAGTCAAAACTCAAAAATCGTAAAGAAAAGAGAAACAAGGATAATAACAGCCAGTGAAAAATCGAATTGAGTTTCCCTTTCACCATCTTCTATTTTTAGTTTCAGTGTTAGTGTTAACGTTTGGTTTTTATATTATCCTTTGGACTTTTATCTGTATTTTTATTATTCGACCGTGGAGATCTCGGTAAATATTTGCATAGTTCTCTTCGATTTTTCAATAGCTGTTATTATCCTCATTTCTCTCTTCTTTACAATTTTTTAGTTTTATCATGATTAGCCAGTGTGGTCTTGATAAAACACTTTCTGTAGTCTAGTTTCTACCACTTTGACAGCAAATAAAAATTGACCCAACACTTGAAAAAAAAATCGCTTATTTTGCATTTATTATATTTTTAATACACGAGTATAAACCCAGAGTTGTCGTATTATACTAAAAAGAATGTAACTAAAAAGAAACATAAATAAAAACTGTTAATAGTTAAGTGACCAGCTCATTACACTTGCTTAAATAATGAGTAAGTTCGAAGATGAAATGCAATTGTAAACAGTTTCTTTTCAAGAAGAAGTGTTTCATAAGATAAATACAAAAAAGTTTTGATCTTGAAGTATGTTTGAAAACTAATTTGGAACCTTAATTACGACAAAAGAAGAGAGTGTAATTAGCAGGCACTTTGCAACTGGCAGAAGTCATTAGCTCATTACACCTGCTTCAATATTGAGGAAGTTTGAAGATAATGTGTAATTGTAAACGGTCTTTGATAAGATAAAACGAAAGAAAACTTTGATCTTGAAGGATCTTAGAGATCTGTATTAAAAAAAAGTTTTTAAACATTATCATGGCAAAAGATGATAGTGCAATTATCAGAAGCTTTCAGGGGAAAAGACTAACTTTTTTTAAGTAAGACTTTTTACTAATTATATCGTGAAAATTTCAAATTTTTCAAGAAATTTGCGAACTGATTTGAATCTCGAATGATAAATAAATCCGAAACCTCGCAACTAAAGTCAAATATAAGTCAAAAAGTTTACGAAATATTTAAAAATTTCAAAGTGTTCAATTGTCCTTTTTGTAAAAAGATGTTGTTAAAAAACTTGTAAATGCATCGAATCTAACTTCAATAGAATGTAAATTTAAAAAAGAATTATCTTTTTTAGCTAGATGAACATATTTTTGTTTTTGTGTTCTCCTCTGGGTAAGAAGAGTTTAACAGCTGTAGAAACTTGAAACAGATTTGAAAAAAAAACGTACAAAAACAGAAAAATCATTGAAAAATATAGGCAATTGCAGTGAAAACCATGAAAATCTTGACGTCTGGAAGGGGGAGGGGCTAAACCCACCCCCCACCCTTCGTACGTGACTGCTCAGAGCATAAATGCGTCTCCTGGAGAAGAACCTTGGTCTAGATCCTCTGGAAATGTACTATTTATCGATTGTCTTTTTTTCTATTCGCCTGTCCTTTTTTGCAAAAATCACCTTTTTATTTATTCTCCTCTGAGCAGCAGCTTAATACAAGTTTTAATTGAGGTTAGGAATTACAATAGTAAGATAAAAGGTTAGATAAAGTATTATTAGAAAAAGGAAAAGGGGGTACCTCGATTTCTATCAAGATACAAACATGCTTTATCTAAAATTTTACATAGGTAGGATATCTTAAGGCCCATTCACAACGAGATTTAGCTAATAACCGAAATTTTAATTGCGCTAATTTGATCCATTCAGATTTTTCATAAAATTTACTGATTGGCTAAAGATTCTTAGAAAAATGCTGATTGGATGAAATTAATCCTAATCATATCTCAGTACTAGTAAAATCTCATTGTAAATGGGACAATTGTGGATTATTTGAAAAATGTGATAGAAAAGAATTTAGTAAGATCATGCGGGAAGGACATAACCCCTTTATGCACGACCTTAAGCTTTTCTCCCTAAAAACAAAGAACGACAGAATACCCTAGAAGCTGGCTTGTAAACCGGGGCTCTTCAAAACCGCCTACATACAGAAGGTCTCTAGGGGTTCTATGAGGAACAGTCAGTGACGAGTGAACCATACGTGAATAACGATGAAAAGCATATGGAAGAGATGAGGTATATTTGTACAATGTCCATTGAAATAGGTTATGTATTTCAACGGTTCCACGGCCGGTACGAAGATTGAGAAAGATGGCCTTAAGTATAAAATAAAATATTGATTACCATAAATAGAGCCTTAAATATCTTTTAGCATTCAATGCATTCACTTCGTTATACGATAAGTACGTCAAACTGTTCAAGGCTGTCTCATCAATCACAACCTACAAAATAACACTCGAGCTGTCACTATGATATCTTCAAATCAATAACTACACAAAAGGTCATTCAAACTAACAAAATTGCAAATTATTGGGAAATTCATGCCAAAAAACATCTTTTTGCCAGCTAAAATTCCTGTGCAAAGTTGCTAATTAAGTTTATGTGAAAAAAATTTACAATTATGGAATTTTACGCATTTCAAATTTTTTTAATGTCTTACTTTGATGTTTAATATGATGAACCAATGTCTAAAATGACAGAAAAGCAAAACAAAATTGTAAGGTCAAAAGCAAAACCATTTAGTTCTGCGTAAGACTGGAATTACTAGACGGAAAATTTCAGCTAAAGGTCCATTCACACTGAGATTTCGACAACACCTAGGCAGCTAACTTTTTTATGAGTTGAATCCAAGCTTGTTCGAAATAACAGTCAAAATCCCAAGTTCAGCTTGTTTGAACTTCAGTCAGAACATTTGTCTAAATATTCTGATTGCCCAACCTTTTCAAAATTAGAATAGACGTTTATGGCATAAAACTAAATCATCGCTTTAAATCTACAACCAGATTTCTGGCACCAGTGCGACCACTTTGTGCTAAGCTAAAACTGGTTTTACGGTGGTATTGATAGCCGGTATAATCGCAATCCGGAAGCTAGAAACGACTTCCAGACAAAGAATAATAAGATCCAGGTAAGACCCAGTGGCGTCAATTGGCGGGGTGGGCATATGCCCCCACACTTAGGTTTTTACCGAGAAGAAGGCGAATAAATTATGCTTCAGGGATTTCAATACCAAAGAACGCGTCATGCAAGGCCAGTTAACAAAGAAAACATGCAAACTCTAAAAATTATTTGTCTCAAAAGCATCAACAGAATTACCACCTAGTTCCTTTTTGTTCCGTAGACTGGTCGCTAAATTATTTGTCAAATAGAATTTAATAGCTGTTTAATTTGTTAAAAATTTTGTAGTTTGAAATTGTACCATTATATTTGATATTAGAGGCTAAAGAACTGAGGGTAATATAAATTTTTGCTTGTTCGATTACAACGAAGAAAGTGAAGCCCGAAAAGCGATGACTTACTCTAGCTGGCCCCAGTTTTTTAACAAGCTGGCCCCACTAAAACCTATAGATAAGCAAAATTATAACAATAAAATAATTATTCCAAAAAAGCTGCTTTCCGAGCATTTAATTTGAAAATTCACGCTCTTTGTTCTTGATGGTGCTTGAGTCAGTGTGATTTCTAATGGTATACGTCTATTTTGGGGGTTCATATTTTCATTGACGTTGCCAGAGAGTGCACCAAGAGAGCTGAAATTCTGAATGGCTATCCTTTTCGAAATTACGGTAAAAAATTATGGCGCAGGCTGGCTTCACCATTTAAATTAAGAAAATAATGCCAGCTTTCAAAACAATCTGAGCCCTGTTCAGGGAAAAGTCTACAATATATCATATTTGCCGTCTCATTAGTTTGAATGATCTGTTAATTCCACTTTAATAGCTTCAGTTAAATATTTCCAATATTTGCAAGTACTGAGGTTTAGCCATAGGAATAGGAAAAAAGACTAGAGGCCAGATTCGCAAGATTTGGTGTTTAGTTTTCGCTGTCAAGTCGGATTATTCTATTCTGTAATCGTGTCATTGCCATTTCAGAACGGAATAAGTAGCAAAACTAGCGAAAATATGGCCTCTAATTGTTTTTCTATCTAAATAGATTTATCACTAATAGTTTCAAATCACGATTTTGTAAAAATTCAAAACTTGCTATAAAATGAGATCTTTTCTCTAAACACAGCTGTTTAAAGGTAAAATGTACGTACGAAGTCATTTTTGTTCCTTCCAAAATAAGAATAAGGCAAATTCAAGGGTATACATAAGCTGTGGTACCATGTTGGTCTACTTTCCCCAAACTGGGCTAATAAAGATTGAATTTGGCCAGCGAATTTTTAAAGCTAGCTTAATTGGGTAGATTAAATAAGCAACAATTGGCAGATTACCCAAAATCAAGCTTTACTTTATTTTCCTGGCTCTATTCTTTAAAGAGATATTCAGATTTTTGGACTTAAATGTTACTTTTTTTAAATGTAAAGATATCCGGGACGCATTTCATTTTTAAAATAAAAAATCTAGGGTTATTCTTTTTGAAATAAATACTCTCTACTAGATTTCTTGTTGTCCGTTTTTTCTTTTTTCTTTTGTATTTTTATTCATTAGAGCCCAAAGTGATTTAGACTTCAAACAGTTTTGGAACCCTTATTTTTAGCACACTTTTTAAGGTCACGCTTAAAACGTTTTCTTAGAGCTTATCATTCGTCACGAATTTCTCTATCAATACAATTCGCCTAGGAACAAATACATATCTCTTTACTTTTGGGTCTTATCTTTGCTTGGTGGCCCAATCCAGCCTAAAGCTAGGTAAGGCGTCCACCCAAGGTTTTTGTGCGAGAATTATTTCTAGCAGGACATCCATGTTTACAGACCTTTAGTGTTAGACAAATTTAATTCCTTAAATTAATTAAGGTTAAATTTTGAGCAGGATCTAATGGTTTGGTTTTTAAGCCGATTCGGAGAAGTTATTTAAAACGAAGTTGGCGATAACCCTATGCTTAATGATAATAATAATGAACACATTTCCTGGAATATTTGAAATTCTTACTTCAAGTTAATCGTATAAATCGACTTCCGAGGATCAACTAGTGTCCCGTTCCTCCACAATATAACGTAATAGGCCGCACACTACGATAAATTTCGAATCTCTATTTGAGAGAACGAAGGAAAGCGAATATCCGTACATTTTATCTTTGAATGGCTGTATATCAGACAATAGGGCTGTTTTTAGCACTAAGATCTTACATCTTTCTGCAAAGATTATCGTTTTTTATCTCATCTTTGTTCTAAGATCTTACAGCTCACTGATGTTAACAAAAAGTGTGATGAACGCCATTTTCCGGCCATATAGAACAATTAAGAGAGAACTTTGATGATATTCTTATCATTGTTCTCAGACCGCTGATCAGAGTAGAATGATGAAAGATGTTTGCATAAAAACGACAAAAGATGTAAGGTGTTAGTTCAAAGATTTCACTTTTAAGCGTTTTCTGACAGAATATGTAAGATCTTAGCACATTTATGAGTGAAAAAACGGCCCTAATGTAATATTTAATATCGGACAACTTCCACGTTATTATTATCAGTCAAATTTGGTCGATTCTGCAGAATCTCTTGCTTAGAATAGCCATAGAGCGATTCCCGCGTGGCGTCAACAATTAAAAGCTCCCTGACTACTGTTATACTCAGTACCTCTTAATTGTTCAGTCTGCTGATAGTTCTTATTTTGATTTTTAGTCAGGGAGTAGTTAAACCCTTTTTTCCCCTAGGTGTAGAGGGCGTATTTACAGACTCATATGCGGAATCACTATGAGAATTATTTGGGAAAAATTGTTTGCAACTTTCACCTCCTTATTGGGGGAGCTACCCCACAAACGGATTCGTGCCTTTGAGGTAACTGACGTCTTCCGTATTCATTTTTATTTCGGTTATAGGGATCATTCGAGCTTCTGGTGTACTCATTTCCGGTGCAGTCGAAATTCCTTATATTTTCCTCCTCCAGCTTTTGGTCTTCACTCATAGGAGTAGGAGGAAGAGGAGGCTGGTAGAGCTGATCTGCCTTCTGGGAATAGCCAGAATCACTCCGTGGTTAGGGGTCGGAGGCAAGAGGAGGCTTTGTTGAATAAACTTTTCGTTCTGCTTTTTTGAGTAATAAACTGCTTCATTTTGAAATTGGCTTCGTGGGACGTAAATACTTTCTGACCTAGAAAGAACGTTGATAGTTTATTTATTTTCTTATTTTCGTTCAAGAAAGTTTGAAAAACAGGAAAATTTGGATTTACGGTACGGAAGCATATTTTTACCACTTGCCAAAAAGAGCCCTGCAATTTCAATCCCTCCCAATTTTGAGCATTTCGAATTCTTTGGACACCTTTCCAGCTAAATTGTTTGCTTTCTTGCCTGTATTGGTGTACCAAAAGCATTTTTGGGCAATCTTGGTAATAGCTGACGTCCCAACGCTGTGTCTATATAGTCATAATAGGAGGTTCAACTCCAGCGCTTCCCGAAAGTAATTGTAGCGTTTTAGATTTTTACAGAATTCCTTTGAAGCAGAAGTTTAAATCCCTAGGTTTCATCATGCCCTCAATACAAATGCGATGGGCAAAGTTTTTGGGAAATCAAGATCCCGAAGTACAGGGAATGCATATTTGAATAGATCTATTGCTGGATGGATTTATGCCCTACCGTTTAATTCTTTTGAGGTTCTATCTCACCTTTAAACCCGTAAGATGGATATTTGAAGGTAACATACTTTACTGGGCTGTTTAGGATCTACCCTAAGGGAAGAGGGTACGCTACTTAAAAAAAATCCAAGAGAAGAAATTTACTAGTTAACTTGAAAAACTCGCTTTGGTAGAAGAAAAAATCTAAAAGATCAAAAAAAAAAATTTTAATCTCATTGAAAAATTATGTATTCAGCCTGAAGTTTTAATAGCTTATATGGAACATTCTTCATTCCCAAAATTGGAAGTTATTTCTTAGACAAACATTTATTTCTCACAATAACATAATTCCATAGTAGCTTGAAATTGTAAAGTTTAAGTTAGCCTATTCCAACCAGAAAAGACGTTCTTCAGTTCTGATAGCAAACAAGTGACTGTCACAAGCTGGGAATAGCAATCCCTTAGCTGTCTCCAAATCAAGTCAAAATTGAACTTCAAAACGAAAACAGAATGTTTACATAGAAAAGCAAGTAGGTTATGCGCAAAAGAACTCTAGGCGGCAATATTATTTTGAGATAGATATTTTCTGCTTTCAATAAGTTTCTTGCATTGGATTCTTGTAATTTTTGGCGTTCAATAGCCAATTGCAATTACTGATTATTGTCCAAATACACTTACTGATACCAATTACAATTGACTATTTACTTATTGGGCCACAGAGCTCAAGAATCTGCAACAGATCCTTCTACAGATTGAAAATTCTGGAAATAGTCATCCATTATAATAAACTTACAATACTTTTGGTTAGTTTCAAAGGTTCAATGGGTTCACAAGGCTTTTTCTTGTAACAAATTCTCGTTTATGTTAAAACCTTAGTAGTTATACTTATTCAATAAAGGGCTCAGCACACGTAGCTGATTTCGGGAACCGATTTCAGCATCAGTGGACAAACGATAGTAGTAAGAAAAATTTGCTGAAAGAAAAATTTATTGCGCGAGATTTTCAAAACAAAATATCATGGACACAAATAGTCAACTGGAGTTTATTAATAGTTGCATGATTGATCTTAGTTTAGTTCTCAGTTTAGTTCTCAGCTCAGTAGCGGGGTCTTTCACCACAGACATCTCTGGCTGACTATTTATTTGTATCCCAATTTTCTTCTGATGATCATGATGAAAATCGGCGCTGATTTTGTAAATCGGTGCCGAAAACTAGAAAGTTTTTGAAACTCAAATCGACGCCGAATTCTTTTAAAATCGGCGCTGGTTTGGAAATCAGTTCCCGAAATCAGCTACGTGTGCCCAACCCTTAAGTTATTGGAATAGGCTTTGTTGAACGTGGGAATTGATTTACTTATTAAAGAAAACTACAATAGGCCATGGACTTATCAGAAACGGCCCTAGGGATACCTCAACCGGGCCCAGAGACACACTTTCTTATAGGCTACCTATCCAATGCTATTCTATTGAGCAAAAACCATAGAGTATGTTAAAGATTAGAGTAATATCATCCCTCCTTATTTGATAAGCAGTCATCTTTCTAGAATTATTGTCTACTATGTATTCTACCTATTTATGCACCCCCCCCCCCCCGTTTCAGGGAAAAGCTGCAAGGTCGATAGCACTATGTATGGATAAAAATTCTCAGTCATTTCATGATACGTAGATTTGGCTTACAAGGTATAGGTCTAGAGAATCAAAACTAAGGTTCAGAAGAGCCCAAAATATAAGACGATGCGAAAAAGAGGCTAATCAACGAAATGGGGTCTTATCGTGTTCTAAAATATATTTCGGGAAATTCTAAAAAAATATTGAGGAGCAAAATCATCCAGTCCTCTTACCCCCATCCACCACAATGTAAATCTATATTAAATGGTATGCAATTCAGCTACTGAAAAACAATATTGGTGACGTCCCCCCCCCCTCCTATTTTCTTACAGTTCAACTACATCATGTTACAGATCAACTGTATATCACACTACATAGTGATAAAATTTAAACTGACAAGACTAGCAGCACGTCATCAAGTGATTCATGACACTGCAAATCTTGCTTTTAAAAAAGAAAACTCTCCTTCATTAATTAAGCCATAGTTTTCTCCCCTTAGCCGTACCCTTTTACCCTTAGTTTTTCTTTCTACAAGTTCTTATTCTTGGTCGCTGTCTGTTTAATCGATTATCAACTTGGAATTTCCTGAAACACGAAAAGCTCTATCGTTACACCCTTAAAGGCTTACAGAAGCCACTTTGGGTCTATTCATAATAGGATTTTAATCGATCCCGCATTTATGTATACATTACATCAACTCAAATGAACCAATCAAAACTAGCAGTTATTAATAATATAGTTCTTAATATGCTTTTAACCGTACTAATTTCAGTGTAAGTAAAAACTCACACTCCTTGGAAAACTTAAAAAACCTACACTCTTAAGCGATTCCTTGACCAATAGTAGCACAAAATTAAATATTTTGATACTAAATCGGACCGAAATAAAAATTAGACCATTGGAATCGGACATTCCGATTCCAGTGGTCTAAAGTCAATGGTCAATGGTCTAAAGTATAGGTCAGAAGTCTGAGGAAAATCGTTAGGAGCCTTAATTTTGGTTTTTCCAAATGACGTCATGTACTATGTTATTACATCATATAAGCATTTCCAATGACATCATATAAGTATTTTCTTATATGATGTCATGCATAGCATGTATAAGATTGTTGAGTTTCTAACCCAACAGTTATTCATATAATATAATGTCTGTTGAAAGGCCCAAAAAACGAAAATTTGCAGTTGCAGTTACAATAAATGATGATTCTTTGGAACCAAAAGCTGAACTATCAAACGTGATAAGATCTGAAATTTGATAACCTGGACCATCAATTGCGACAACACGAATACAGACAGCTGTAGCAAAGGCCATTGCTAAATTGTCTGAAGTAATCAAAATCGAAAAACGTATGAAAAATGAAAAACGACAATTAGAGCGGTTAAAAATGAAATTGAAGGACAAAGACACACGCGGTTAGAAGACATACGGCACCGAACAAGTGGGGGATTCAAAAATGAAAATGAAAAGAAGCGAGTCAATGAAAATCAATCTGGACAGCGAAAATCAAAACGTGTCAAAATTGAAAATGATAGTGATGATGATTGGGTTTGGGATTTTGACATGGATAAGGTCATCAATACCTACCATATCTTTGCAAATCAAAAATATGGACTGAATAAATCGTTGAAAAAAAAAGTTTTTGTCCCACCAAACAATTAAAAGAAACAAAGATTTGTCGATATGTCTTTCATAATCACAAAAGGCAAGCCAAGGCAAAAGAAGAAGTTTTTGTCCTACCACCTGAACAATCAAAAGAAACAAAGGTGCGTCAATGCCTTCCATACCTTGTAAAATCAAAAACTGTGACTAGATAAATTGTTGGAAGAAAAAGAAGTTTTGTCCCACCACCTGAACAATTAAAAGAAATAAAGGTTCGGCGAAATTTCTTTCATAATGAGAAAAGACAAGCCGAGGTAAAAGTAAAGGTCCAATAAAAAAGCTTACTTTTAAAAAAGCAACACTTCTAATTGTAGGTCCATTTTGATTTCATGACATCATCAAACGGCTCAATTGGTCAGCGTTCATAAGACAAGCGACAGTGGTGATCAATATCTATATTGCAGCCTGCCATTTACTCCACCCCTTTGTTAAAAAAAAAGGTTCGGCGATACGTATTTCATAATGACAAAAGATAAGCCAAAGTGTAACGAAGCAAATAAATTGAAAATGATAGTGATGATGATTCGGTTTTGGATTTTGACATGGATAAGGTCATCAATGTCTACCATATCTTTGAAAATCTAAAATATGGACTGGATAAATCGTTGGAACGAAAAGAGGTTTTTGTCCCACCACCTGAACAATTAAAAGAAACAAAGGTTCGGCGATATCCTTCATAATGACAGAAGACAAGCCATGGCAAAAGAAGAAGTTTTTGTCCCTCCACCTGAACAATTAAAAGAAACAAAAGTGTTCGTCAATTCCTTCAATACCTTGTAAAATCAAAAACCTGGACTAGATAAATCGTTGGAAGAAAAAGAAGTTTTTGTCCAACCACCTGAACAATTAAAAGAAACAAAAGTTCGGCGATATGTCTTTCATAATGACAAAAGAAAAGCTGATGCAAAAATTAAAGGTCCAATAAAAAAAAATGTAGTTTTTCCAAGGCACTACTTCTAATTTCCTCCTCCCGTAGACGAATTGGTGGAATTTTCTACAACCATATAGAATGGCATAAAGCTCTTTCTCAATGTGTGAATAATTATGTTCTGTTGATGTTAGAGCTCTTAATCGGAAAGCAATAATTTTCCTACCAACGCTTAATTCTGCTCCAAGGCCATTCTTGGAATCGTCAGTTTTCAGCTCAACAGATTTTGCCTTAGTATCGAAAGTTGCCAGGCTACTACAAATCGAAGTTTTGATTTTATCCATTGCTGCTGTGTGCTCATTGGTCCACTCAAAGACGTTTAGTTTTCCTTACTCTCTGAGTGGAAAGTTTAAGGATGACAAGTTTGGAATGTATTTTGACAGAAAGTTGGTCATTCCAAGGAATGTGCCCAGTTCGTCTTTGTTGTGGCATCTCACTTATGGCTTCAACTTTGGAAGGGTATGGTTTGATGCCATCTGCAGTAACCAAATGTCCAAAGTATGGTACGCTTGTAAATCTGAATAAACATTTTTCAGGATTAAACTTGACCCCAATTTATCTGGCCTTCTGTAGGACTTTCTTTAAGTTCCCATCATGTTCTTCATTCTTTCCAGATACAAGGATATCATCTGCAATGATGCCAACCCCTTTCAGTTCGCCAAAGGTCTCTTCCATCTTTCGCTGGAATTCGTCTTGTGTACATATTATACCAAATGGCATTCTTTTGTATCTGTACCGGTCAATTGGAGTGTTGAAGGTTGTAACAAGTGACGATTTCTCGGTTAATGCCAACATCCAATACCCAGATGTTGCATCAAGGTTTAAGAACTTATTATGGCCATGAGTTTTGGCAGCAATATCTTCAAAAGTTGGCATTGGATAGTAGGGGTTTGTATTGATTTGTTAAGCTCTCTGGGATCCAAACATAAACGTAAGGATCCATCTGACTTTTCCACTGCTACAATTGAATTAACCCACTCGGTTGGAGCTACCACTTTTTCGATGATAATTAAGCTTTCCAGGCGGTCAAGTTCACTTTTAACCCTGTCATGCAAGGAAAAAAAGATTCTGCACCCAGGATTCACAGAAGGAATTGCATTCCCCTTAACATGGATGTCTACTTTACCTGGAACTTTACCTATTTGGGTCTTCACGAAATTGGGTCTCCTGATTACTCTTGATTAATTCTATGAAAAGAACGAAAGATAATACCGTAAATCCTGATTTCGAAACACAGAAGCTTCGACTTTTTTTTGTAATGTTTCTGATGTTGATACTTGTCATATTTTAGACTCTTACCCTGAAAAGTGGGCAAGAGGACATGCACTTTTCTATATCCGAAAATGAACTGTAAAATAAGCAATAATCTCCGAAGCTGTCATCGCGCATCTTGACATCCCAGAGGTAATTTTATCTAGACAAGGTGGAATTTTTTTTCTAGCGTGGGTAGACAGATCCTGATCTTCTATGAACCGAAGCTTCCATTGGTTTTCCAGAAATTAAATGCCTTCTTTTGACTTTTTGAATTTTGAAGTTTTGATTCTGCAAATTCCCGATTCTGCGAATTTGATCCTTCTCACCAATTAAGAACAACGAGGAGGGATCACCTTTTGTGGTCAAAAGGTGCATCAGGGGGCCAAATATTACAAGTGACTATTGATGGAGTAGCTCGTCGTCTGCAAATTAGTCATGATTCTACCATTGAGATCATCCTCAAGACCATGGAAGATGAGTCCCAAAAGAACTCAGAGTGTTGCATAAAGAAATACACTTGGAAATCTGCCAAAAGCATTTGTTTCGCTATATTAACGAAAGTGACGGGTTCTTAGACAGAATCATCACTGGCGACGAAACCTCGATCCACCATTACGAGCCAGAGAGTAAACGGTAGATTTCGGGCCCCTGATGCACTTTCTGACCACAAAAACGGATCACTGCTCGTTGCTCCTCATTGGCGCAAGCTTCTAATCGACCGGCTAATATTAAAAGTAACATAGGTAGCTAGGTAATAATCCAAAGTAAAATTCTAGTTTTTTTGTTTTTTTTTAGATCAATATGTAATTAGAGACCTTCTGAAATAATTTCTGTGGGTGAGAAGTAATCGTCAAACTCTTACATCGTTTTTACCAATGTTGCATTGTGTGTGTAGTATTTGCTGCGGTTAATGAACATCATTAAAACTGTCCATTGTGTAAACTTCTATTTCTTAGTGTACGGTTCGTCTTCGGATGTAGAAGACTGCTTTTCTTCTTGCTTGGTTTTCATGGCATTAAACCTTATCAAATATAATTAACATAAAAATCGAAAATTTTAGAAAAACCAAAAATCGGAACGTCTGTTTCGACATCAGGATTTCTGGTAAAAATTTAGGAGAAATACGGAAACTTTACTTAGATTGTTGAAGAGATAATATGGAGCTCTATCAGCACTCAAAGTTATTTGAATTCTAAAAAGTTTTGCTTATAAGCTAGGACATTTTACATAGACATAATGAAGGAAATTTACAGACAAAAAGCTTCAAAGTAGAAAAAGTCACAGAAGGAATTTTATTTCTTGAAGACTAATTAAAGCTCCTGTTCATAGAAGATGAAGATCTGTCTACCGACGTTAGAAAAAAAAAATCCACTTTGTGTAGAAAAAGTTAACTCCGGGATGCCAAGGAAAGCGACGCGTGGTGACAGCTTTATAACTTATTTCTTAGTGTAAGGTTCATTTCGTATATAAGAGTACATGTCCTCTTACTTACTTTTCTTGACATTAAACGTCTAAAATATAGCAACCATTAAAATCGGAAACTCTAGAAAAAACTTCGAATTTTTCTAAGTCAGGACTCCTGGTATTATTTCCAAAAAAATTATAATAGATACAGAAATTTTGCTTAGGTTGTCGAAAAGGTAACAGAAAGTTCTATCAATCATGAAAATGATTTGATTTGTAAAAAGTTAACTTGTGAAGCTAGAGACTTTTTACCTAAACAGAACTGCCGGGGCCACAACAGCATAACAATAAATTAAACGAGGACAGACGTCAGTAGTAACAACGTAAGAAGAGTTATACCAACTCTGTGGATAATTATGACCTACCCTCCTATTTATTACCCCTATGACATGGTTGCATGTGTAACTCCGCAACTGTAAACTAGGGGTCACAGTTCCTGCGATACTCCAGGGGCTTTGGAGCCAGAGGTCAAATTTCACGAAAGGAAAGATCAACATTAAAACCTAAACCAAACAGAAATGGTCATTGACAGAGGGGGGCTGCCACCACCTCAATCCCTATACCAGAAGTCTGCTTTTTTTCTTTTATTTTTGAAAAAAAAGAGACAAAGACTTGGCCAAAGACAAAGAAATACTGCAAATAACCGACATTTAGCTAATGATAATTTGAGTCAATCAAAATAATTTTTTTATAAAACCTTTCAATCAATCAGAAAATTGATGACAAACCCTGATGGAAGCAAATTAAGGCTACGTAAATATCGGTATTAGTAAAATCTCACTGTGAATTTGCCTCCAGGACAATGAGTTTTTGAATAAATCCAAGAAATTTATCTATCATAAGCATCGTGAAAATATTCATAGCTGATGACATTTCCATAAAGTCATTTAACGGTTGGCAACATTTAGTTGAAGATTTTTTTAAAGTGTGGGCTACACTTATGGGTAAAATCAGAACTACGGCCGCTGTAACTCATTTTATGCAACCCCTGCGTGCATTGGCTAACCTATACTGAATTTCAAATATCGACCCAGAAGAGCGAATTGGACCAAACTTGAAAAAATAGTTTCTTTTGTTTCTACCACTTTGACAGCAAACAAAAATTGACACAAGCCTTGAAAATAAAATTTGCTTATTTTCATTTATTAAATTTTCATACACAAGTATAAAACCAGAGTCGTCGTTTTAATATAACAACGTAACTAAAAATACACAAATAAACACTGTTAATAGTCAAGTGACTAGCTCAATACACCTGCTTAAATAATGAGTAAGTTTGAAGATAAAATACAATTGTAAATTCTTTCAAGAAACAGTGTTTGATAAGATAAAGATAAAAAAAGTTTTGATCTTGAAGTATGATTGAAGACTAATTTGGAACATTAATTACGAAAAAAAGAAGAGAGTGCAATTAACAGAAGTCACTAGCTTACTGCACCTGCTTAAATATTGAGAATATTTGAAGATAATGTTTAATTTAAATGGTCTTTGATAAGATAAAACAAAAGAAAACTTTGATCTTGAAGGATGTTAGAAAACTGCATTAAATAAAAATTGTTTAAACATTAATTGGGGCAAAAGATGATAGTGCAATTATCAGAAGCTATAAGGGAAGAAGACTAACTTTTTTAGTGAGATAATTATATCGTGAAATTTTTATTTTTTTCCAAAAATCGCGTACTGATTTGAATCTCAAATGTGAAATAAATCTGAAACGTCGCAAATAAAGAGAAATAATTGGAGCAACGCTAATTTTAAGAGAAGGCATTTATTTTCTCGTCAAGATACTATAGTATATAAGTCAAAATTTTACAAAATGTTTTAAAATGTCAATGTCTTCAATTATTCTTTTTGTAAAGTGATGATGTAAAAAAAATTGTGAATTGCACCGAGTCTACCTTCAATAAAGTGCAAATTTAAGAAAGCATTACCTTTTTTTTTTAGCTAGATGAACATATTTTTATTTTGTGTCCTATCCTCTGGGTAAAAAGAGCTTAAATACTGTAGAAACTTGAAAGAAAATTGGAAAGAAACGAACAAAAAACAGACAAATCATTGAAAAATATAGGCAATTGCGGTGGGAACCATGAAAATCCTGACGTCTGGAAGGGGAAGCAGGGCTTTACAACCCCCCCCCCCCTTCGTACGTTACTGCTCAGAGCATAAATACCGTTTTCTGGAGAATAACCTGGGTCTAGATCCACTGGAAATTTATTATTTACCGATTCTCTTTTTTCTGTTCGCCTGTGCTTTTTTGCAAAAGTCACCTTTTTATTTATTCTCCACTGAGGAGTAGCTCAATACAACTTTTGACTGATGTTAGGAATTGCAATAGTAAGATAAAAGGTTAGGTAAAGTATTATCAGAAAAAAAAATTCTATAAAGATACAAACATGCTTTTTCTAAAAATTTTACATAGATGAGACACCTTAAGGCCCATTCACAACAAAATTTAGCTAATAACCGAAATTTGATCCGTTCACATTTTTCATAAAATTTTCTGATTGGCTAACGATTAAGAAAAATGCTGATTGGCTTAAATTAATCCTAACTATATCTCGCAATCAGTAAAATCTCATTGTAAAATGGACAATTGTTGATTATTCGAAAAACCAGATAGAAAAGCATTTAGTAACATCGTGCGGGAAGGACATAACCCCTTTATGCACGACCTGAAGCTCTTTCTCCCTAAAAACAAAGAACGACAGAATACCCTAAAAGCTGGCTTGTAAACTGGGCTCTTCAGAACCGCCTACATACAGAAGGTCCCTAGGCGTTCTATGAGGAACAGTCAGTGACGAGCAAAGTATAAACACATACTGAACAAGTACTGACAAAACTCTCCAAAAGTGACCCTGCGTACTTGAGCGCCTCTAGAGGGGAAATGTTGTACTACTTAATCGCTCCGAGCCAATATATTAAATTTAATACAGCTTTTACGGAACAAGTATAATCACCGACGGAACTTGAAAAATTTAGTCGCCAGGTTTGAATAGGAATGGAATCGTCTTTTGAAACGCGGACAAAGGTTTACTTTTTTGTGTAGAGAGAATAGATTTTGTCATTACCTGTTGTATGTGTTTATACTTTGCTGACGAGTGAACCATACGTGAATTACGATTAGCAAAATATGGAAGAGACGAGTTATATTTGTAAAAATGTTCATTGAAATGGGTTATTTAAGAAAGATGGTCTAAAATATAAAAATAAAATATCAAAATAGCCAAGCAGAATATTACATAAAATGAAAGGTACAATTTCAACAAACCATTCAAAGGAATAATAGAGTAAAATAGCATGCGATTTGACTTTCTGATTTAAAAGGAGACATATGTCTTACTTGATCATTAATCGTATTGTTGAAACTTGTTAAAGTAGTTCATGAGCCTTGTCAAATTATGACATTTTGTGGGGAAGCAAATATAAAACTGCACCGAGGAGGATTTTTAGGAGGCTACAAAATCATGAGCTTAAAAGGGTAGAGCAAAGGAATCCAAAATAAATATTATATGTAATACCGTATTTTAATACCGACTTAGAAAGCACCATACCTTTGGAATTTTTCATATAATCCACACATTCATCGTTCGACCGATCTCGACACTCAAGGAATCTCGACACTCAAGAAAGCACGTTTTTGATTAAAATAAATAAATTGTGGCATTTACGCAGGATTATGCTACGAGGGGGGGGGGGGGGGCAAAATAATAAAACCCAACAAATCTCGAAATTTCAAAGTGGAGAGTTCCAATATGTAGCCCCCCCCCCCCCGACATAACTGTCTGATATTACCATTAACGCATAATGTTAAATACACTTCTTTGAATCATTTGGAGTTTAGCAGGAGTTGAAATGCTTCCTATTTTTTTTTAGATTTACAACTGCTTAAAAAAGGAATACGTATTTTCTTAAAAAATATTATAGGATTCAATACAATCACCATATGATAAGTACGTTAAAATGTTCAAGATTACCTAATCAATCACAACCTACAAAATAACACTCGAGCTGTCACTATGATATCCTCAAATAAATAACTACACAAAAGATCATTCAAACTAACAAAATTGCCAATTCTTGGCAAATTTCAATCAAAAAACAGGTTTTTCGCCAGTTAACATTTCTGCGCAAAGTAGCTAATTAAGAGAACAGGAATAAAATTTACAATTATGGAATTTTAAGCATTTCATATTTTTTTAAAGTCTACTCGATGTTTAATAACATCAATCACAAAAATGACAGAAAAACAAAATAAATAGTACGGTCAAAGGCAAAACCATTTAGTACTGCGTAATACTGAAATTGCTAGACTTACGAAAACGGAAAATTTCAGCTAAAGATCCATCCACACTGAGATTTTGACAAGATCAAGGATCAGCTAATTTTTTAATCAGTTGAATCCAAGCATGTCCAAAATAACATTCAAAAGCCCTAATTCGGCTTGTTTGAACTTCAGTCTGAACATTTGTCTAAATATTTAGACAAATTCTGATTTGTCTAAATCAGAATTTGTGGTTAGAATATGTGGATAATTTTCTGATTGCCCAAAGTTTTCAAAATTAAAATAGACGATCATGGCATAAAAATAAATCATCGTTTATACTGCACAACCAGGTTCATGGCACCAGTGCAACCACTTCGTGCTAGGCTAAAATTGGTTTTATGATGGTATTGATAAAAACGTTCAAGATAAGACCCAGTGGCGCCAATTCGCGGGGTGGACAATTGCCCTCACGCTTAGATTTTTGCCCAGGAGAAGGAAAAGAAATTATCTTCAGGAATTTCAATACCCGAGAGCGCGTCATGCAACACCAGCTGACGAAGAAAACGTGCAAATTTTAAAAATAATTTGTCTCAAAAGCATCAGCAGAGTTGTCAGCTTGTTCCTTCTTGTTCCGTAGTCCAGACTGGTCGCTAAATCCTTTGCCAAAGTTGTTTAACTAGATGGCCCCACTAAAACCTGTAGATAGCGACCGGCTTAAACAAACTTATAAAAATAAAACAATCATTCCAAAAAAGGTACTTTTCGAAGATTTAATTTGATAATTCACGGTTTTTTTTTCTTGATAGTGCTTGAGTCAGTGTGATTCCTCATGGTATACGCTATTGTCGTGTTTCATATTTTCACTGACGTCAGAGAGTGCAACAGGAGAGCTGAAATTCAGCATGGCTGTCCTTTTCAATATTACGTTTAAAAAATAATGGCGTAGGCTGGCCTCACTATTTAAATAAAGAAAATATTGCCAGCTTTCAAAACAACCTGAACCCTGTTCAGTGAAAAGTCTACAATATACCATATTTGTAGTCTCATTAGTTTGAATGATCTATTAATTATTCCAGTAGCCTTTTACCGAAATCGGAGACTGTACCCCTTTTTAACCACAAAAAATTGCACGTACCCTTTTCTGATCACGGACTCAAATTAATATTTTGCTAAAATGTAAGTGAATGTGCCAGCTCCAGCGTTACGAGGTTGTTTTATTTTTTTTGCCTGGCCGCGTACCCCCTAAAAAATTTCCCGTACCCCCAAGAAGTACGCATACCACAGTTTGAGAACCACTGTGTTACACTATAATGTCTTCAGCTAAATATGTTCCAATATTTGCAAGTACTGAGGTTTAGCCATAGAAAGAGGAAAAAGACTAGAGGCCCGATTCTCAAGATTTGGCGGTTAGATTTTGCCGTTAAGATGGATTATTCTTTTCCGCAATCGTGTCATTGCCATTTCAGAACGGAATAAGTAGCAAAGCTAGCGAGAAAATGGCCTCTAGTTGTTTTTCTATCTAAATGGGTTTAGCACTAATAATTTCAAATCACGATTTTGTAAGCATTCAAACCTCGCTATAAAATGAGATCTTTTCTCTAAACACAGCTGTTCAAAGGTAAAATGTACGTACGAAGTCATTTTTGTTCCTTCCAAAATAAGAATAAGACAAATTCAAGGGTAGACATAAGCAGTGGTACCATGTTGGCCTAGTTGCCCCAAACTGGGCTAATAAAGAAAGAAATCGGCCAGCGAATTTTTGAAGCTAGCTTAATTGGTTCGATTAGATAGGTAACAATTGGCAGATTTCCAAAAATCAAGCTTTACTTTATTTTCCCGGCTGTGTTCTTCAAAGATATATTCAGATTTTTGGACTTAAAATGTTACTTTTTTTTAACGTAAAGATATCCTGGACGCATATGATTTTTAAAATAAAAATTTTAGTGTTATTCTTTTTATAATAAATATTCTCTGCTAAATTTCTTGTTGTCCGTTTCTTTTTTTGTATTTGTATTCATTCAGAGCCCAAAGGGAATTATACTTCATACATTTTTGTAACCCTCATTTTTAGCACACTTTTTAAGGTCACGCCAACGTTTACTTAAAGCTTATCATTCTTCACGAATTTCTTTATTAATAAAATTAGTCTAGGGACAGATACATATCTCTTTACTTTTGGGTTTTATCTCTGCTTAGTGGCCTAATCTAGCCTAACGCTAGGTTAGGTGTCTAACCAAGGTTTCTATGCGAAATTATTTCTAGCGGGACATTGTTTTTACGGACTTTTAGTGTTAGATAAATTTATTTTTTTTATTTAATTAGACAAATTTAATCTGTTTATTAGACAAATCTAATTACTAACTGAAGTCAAATTTTGAGCAGGATCTTATTGTCTTGTTTTTAAGGCCAGAAAAAAATATAGATACTTTAGCCGATTTGTAGAAATTGTCTAAACCAAGTTGGCGGTAACCCTATGCTGACTGATAGTAATAATGAACAAACTTCCTGGAATATTTGAAATTCATAATTCGATTTAATCGAATAAATCAACTTCCGAGGATTGACTAATGTCCCGTTCCTCCACAGTATTACGTAAAGGGCTGCACACTGCTATAAATTTCGAATCTCAATTTGAGGGAACAGTGAAAAGCGCATATCTGTACATTTTATCTTTGAATAGCTATAAATCAGACAATATAAGTTTTAATATCTGACAGCTTGCACATTATGATTATCCGTTGAATTCTGTCGATTCTGCAGCATCTCTTGTTTAGAATAGCCATAGAGCGATTCCCGCGTGGCGTCAACGATTAAAGCTCCCTGATTGCTATTATACTCATTACCTCTTAATTGTTCAGTCTGCTGATAGTTCTTATTTTGATTTTCAGTCAGGGAGTAGTTAAACCCTTTACTTCCGCTAGGTGTAGAGGGCGTATTTACAGACCCATATGCGGAATCACTATGAGAATTGTTTGGGGAGAATTGTTTGTAACTTTCATCCCTCCTTATTGGAGGAACTACCCCACAAACGGATTCATGCCTTTGAGGTAACTGACGTCTTCCGTATTCATTTTCATTTCGGTTATAGGGATCATTCGAGCTTCTGGTGAACTCATTTCTGGTGCACTCGGCATTCCTTATATTTTCCTCCTCCAGCTTTTGATCTTCACTCATAGGAGTAGGGGGGAGAGGAGGTTGGTAAAGCTGATCTGCCTTCTGAGAATAGCCAGAATCACTCCGTGGGTATGGATCGGAGGCAAGAGGGGGCTTTGTTGAATAAACGTTTTCGTTCTGCTTTTTTGAGTAATAAACTGCTTCATTTTGAAATTGGCTTCGTGGGACGTAAATACTTTCTGACCTAAAAAAAAAAACGTTATTAGTTTATTGATTTTCTGATTTTCGTTCAAGAAAGTTTGAAAAACAGGAAAATTTGAATTTACAGTACGGAAGCATGTTTTTCCCCACCTCCCCGGTCCTCGTATTTTGAATCCCTCACAATTTTAAGCATTTCGAATTCTTTGAACACTTTCCCACCTAAGTTGTGTGCTTTCTTGCCTCTATTGGTACACCAAAAGCATTTTTGGGCAATCTTGGTAATAGCTGACGTCCCAACGCTGTATCTATATAGTCGTAATCGGAGGTTCAGCTCCAGCGCTTCCCGAAAGTAAAGGGCTGGGCACACGTAGCTGATTTTGGGAACTGAATTCCAAATCAGTGCCGATTTTAAAAGAAATCGGCGTCGATTTGAGCTTGAAAAATGTTCTAGTTTTCGCGCCGATTTACAAAATCAGGATCGATTTTCATCATGATCATCACAAAAAAAATAGGTATACAAATAAAAAGTCAGCCAGAGATGTCTGTGGTGAAAGACCCCACTACTGAGCTGAGATCAATCATGCAGCTCTTAATAAACTCCAGTTGACTACTTGTGTCCATGATTCTTTGTTTTGAAATTCTCGCGCAATAAAATTTTCTTTCTGCCAATTTCTCTTACCGCTACCGTTTGTCCACTGATGCTAAAATTGGTTCCCGAAATCAGTTACGTGTGTCCAGCCCTTAACTGTAGTATTTTCATTTTTTACAGAATTCCTTTGAAGCAGAAGTTTAAATCCCTCGATTTCATCATGCCCTTAATACAAATGCGAGGGGCAAGGTTCTTGGGAAATCAAGATCCCGCAGTACAGGGAATATAATTTTATGTATAGATCTATGGCTGAATGGATTTATGCTTTACCGTTTACTTCATTTGTGTTTCTATCCCGCTTTTATACCCGTAATATGGCTATTTGAGGGTAACACACTTTACTGGTCTTTTGAGGATCTGGTGTTAGGGAAGAGGGTGCGCTATGTACGAAAAAAATCCAAAAGAAATAATTTAGTGGTTAACTTGAAAACTCGCTTTGGTACTGAAAAAATATAAAAGATCAAAAAATACTTTTTTTTTAATCTCATTAAAAAATAATGTATTCAGCCTAAAGTTTTCATAGCATCTGTAGAACATTCTTCGGCCCCGACATTGAAAGTTATTTCTTGGAAAAAAATTTATTTCTCACAATAACATAATTCCATAGTAGCTTGAAATTGTAAAGTTTAAATTAGCATATTCCAACAAGAAAAGTTCTTCAGTTCTGATAGAAAACAAGAGACTGTCACAAGATAGGAGTAACAATCCCTTAGCTGTCTCCAAATCAAGTCAAAACTGAACTTCAAACGAAAACAGAATGTTTACATAGCAATAGCAAGTAGGTTATGAGCAAAGGAACTGTAGTCGGCAATATTATTTCGTGATAGAATACTATGACGTCATAAACCTTACTGCTATATCGTAAGTCATGAGATGTAATTTTGTCTCTGCTTAATTTAGTTTACCCCCCCCCCCTTTCTTAATTCTTAAAATAAATCTAAAGACTGACTTCTTTCTATTTGTTCAATTTCTTTCTTAATTATTTTTTCTAATTGTCCCTGTTTTCGGAGCATGCCCTCGCAAACTTAGCTTTTGTTGGGATGCTGAATTTATTTAATAACTATTGCTCTGCTACAAGAAGTTAATTTACCTCATAGATGGTGCAACGGATCTACCAACGTAAATATTCTCTTGTCTTGAAAGTGCTTCAAAGCCACCATTTTTTGGCGCCACGACGCTAGCCACTGGATGAATCCTTTGATTGACCAGATTTTGGGACTTGGAGTAGACCGACTGAGAGCGATTGAGCATGGTGCGCTGAGCGGCAATCGGTGAACGACAATAAAGTGAACGCGTTCCAGCATATATTGATTCTGATTGGTCTAAATTCCTTGAAGATTTGCACAAGGTGTCTTGTGCTAGAAAATCAATTATCATTCAAGTAACAACACCAAATTGATTTCATTTAAGGCAAGTGATTTTTTCCTTTCAGTTTTCTTGTTTCCAAAAAAAAACAGAGATGGACATTAGAGTAAAAATAGAAAATTCAAACTGAAATAACTGAACATTATATAATTTTAAAAAATGTAAAGATTGAAATAATTTAAATGTAATTGAAAAGATGAAAAGCTGCTGTTCATGCAAAGTGCATGCCTCAAACTTAAGGAGATATTTAAAAGCTATGTAACCTGAAAGGGTATTAAAAAAGAAAGAGAAGTGTCTATAAAGGGAAATTCATATTCTACTCAATTTTGGCAATTAGATAAGTTTGTGAATACATTGATCATTATCAAAAAAGTACCAGGGGGAGGGGGGAAAACTCCAGGAAGGTAAAAAGAGTGTTGTTGTTTTTTGCCAGGAAAGTGTCATATTTTTACAGGAAATTGTCACTTGATCTTTTAGAGCATAGGGGTTATTGCTGTTTCTAATTTTTCTGCCTCTTTCAATTTTTTTTTAGCTCAATTTGACGTATAAAACATCACAGCATTATCACAGCCCAGGTGTGCAGGCAGGGCCCCTGGCCTTGCTGGAAATGTATTATGCGACTTGATTTTATCTATTCAGATCCAAAGAGTCTCAGCGACAAATACTAACCAATTTTTGTAAATATCATAGAATTTGGTTAGAAAAAATGAAACCAGATTCAAAGACCCGTAATGTGAAAAGGCAAGTATTGTCCGTTTATATCAATTTAATTAATTATATCTGCGAGTCATTACAATAATATCAAAGCCCACAGCAAACTAGATAATGAAATAAAATTACAAGTTTTTTTTGCTATGTCATCCAGTCCAGTGATCTGTTATTTTATAAAAAGATAATATATTTGTTCTTCCTTTTTTCTTGAGTCAGAAAAAGAAACAGTTTGTTTAAGGGGAAGTAGTTCGGTCTCTTTCTTAAATTTACTCCAACACAAGAATGATTTAACATCGTGATTTCCCAAATTTTAGAATTTAGAATTCCTAAATTGATAGTGTGTTGGCGCGACTCCTCACTTGCGCATTTGTTTTCTTTAGGTGGGGTGGGGGGAGGGGGTCATGGACGTGAAGTCCTCTTCAAACTGTACGCGAGCCTAGCCTTCCATCAAAAATGGACTGGGAAACATTTTTGAACAACAATATCTTCGGAAAAAAGGTATTTGGACTCAATCTTGTGGGGAAAAAAAATATTTTTTTGTTTTGGCAAAACCGTAAAAGTATCAACAACAATCCAATAATCATAATTGCTCCAAAATACAATAAGACTAGCATAAAATAACAATAGTGCAGGAAGTAGTTGAATATTAAGAAGCCAAATTAATCAAGTTTATAAAACAAATAAAAAGGTACAAAATTCAGAAGAAGATTACATTTCCAGTTCAGGATTCAAAATAATATATAATTTAAAGTCAAAACAATGAGACGGAAAATGAGGTCAAAAGCATGAATAAAAAGAGTAAAAAATGAAAAAAAATATTTCGAATATAAAATCTGAAATATTTGGTTTGTACTTGTAGCGTTTTCAGTTTCTTTATTAAAGTTTATAACCCCTTGTGGTCTCTTTTCCTTATTTTTATTTGTCTTATTTTCAATATATCCTAAATCTAATCATGTCACATTGACTCCTAAAAAAATTTAGGCTTCAACAGCTAAAATATTTGTCAGTGCTAATCCATTTTTAAGAACCTTTTTTTTTCTTTTTTTTTTTTTTATCGTACTAAGTTAAAAGCACTGTATATAATTGATATACAGTAGAATCGCGACTCAGTAATATTTGGCTACTACAGTCTTGGCGCGTATAAAAGCTCCACCCATATCCTCGTCCGTCCTCGTCCATCAACAATTCAGTATGTATTATCCTGGAACACGCATTTTCGCAGAAACTTTCTCAAATGCCTTTGAAACCAACTCGAGACTTCGAAACCAACTTATAATTTTCAAAACACCTAATAATAACATTACACTACTCATTACCGATTTTTATATATGTATTGGAATAAATTAATTTAAAATTAGATTCTTTAAAATTTAGTGTTATAAAGATGATGCCAAGTTTCGCATTCAAGAGAAATCTGACTTATCTATCCGTGAAAAAAAAAATCTAAAATCGCTTATGTTTCAACGTTCTCCGGAGCCCTTGCATCTCAACCCGGGTATGTATAATGATTGAGATAGGGAATGATTCTACTGTATATTATTTATTTACAGTGGTTAAGTCAGTAGGTGCTGATGGAATTAACAAATTAATATGCCACTAATATTGTAGCATAAGCCAGAAGAAGCAGAAAAGTACAACAAGTTTAATTTTAATTTATTGGTTTGGATTTCAAATAAAGATTTAAGTTTCGCTAGATCGAACCTAGAATTTTCGGAAGCAAGCAGACAAACGCTGCTGGAAAAACAGTTGACCGTAGTCCGAAGTACACGTGCCCGGAAAGCAGTTGAGTCCGAGCAGGGACGTAGTTTGTTACGAGGCGGGGGAGGGGGGGGGGCAACTGCCCCCCCCAGACCCTAGTTTTCCCCTAGCTGAAATTTAGTTTCTTCAAAAATCTTGTCAAAACTAATATAAGCCTGCATAATTCAAGCATCCACAGAACGGGGTCAGTTTTCTTTAGTATATCTTTACCTTTATGGTACTATATGGGTCATTTTCAGTTTTCACTGTGGTTTTCACTTAATTTGGGAAAATTGGTTCCCACTTTGCCCCTCCCCCACCCAGGATTTTGATTAAATTACGTAACTGCGTCCAAGGTTCGATTCTTTGCTCATACCCCATTATAAATTCAATTACGCGTTTCGATCCATATGGCGTCGAATCTTCATACTTGACCCCCTTAAAGAAGCATCAAAAAATTCTGGCCAGTTTTTTTTTTTTTAGGTGAACTCAAACCAAAGTCAGAACTGAATTTTGTTGCCAAATTTGTCCTATTTTATGGACCTTGCCAAATTTGCCTCTGAACCGTTCGAACAATAAAAAAGATTGGTTCTTGGTTAGTTTAAACTCCCTTCAATCGATATTTTCGAACAAGTTTAAAAACAGACGGCCCTCATGACACCAAACCAACATTTATCAAACGCCTTATCAAACTTCAGTTAATCTTTCAGTTTAAGCCTATTTCCATACATATTTTGAAACGGTATTTTGACGTTTCCTATTTGTCAGTCGGGAAAATGTTCGTCACCAAATTCTTCTTTGGAAGTTTTGAATTCCTTGGGAGTGTTTATGTCTTAGAAAATTTTGGAAGGGACATAAAATTTGATTCTCGTCAAAAACGGCATTACATCCTGAGAATAATAAATCTTCTCACGCATCTGTTCCTAATCGCTCTTTCTGGTTATCTCTGTCATATGAAAGCAATCAGAAAGTCAGCAATTTCGGTGGCAAACTTAGGATATTTTAGTTATATGGGTTGTGTTCAACACAAAAAAACATCTTTTTTTTTTCTTATATATATAAAATAGAATATATAAGACAGAGATACATATAAGATAAAATGTATTTTTTTCATTTGCCTTTGACGATCCCTGCCAACCTTTTTTTTCTGATTTTTGCTTTTTTACTATTTTGCTTTATTTTCTTGTTTCTTTAAACGAGCTGTTTCCTTGAGCAGATCCTAGACAGTGCCATAGGCAACTATAAGAAATTATACAAGAATACGTTCTCCTTTAAAATTATGTTGATTTAAGAAAGCAGTTTTTCTTAGGGAAGTAAAGAATGAAGTTGAAACTTAAAACGAACAAAAATTATTGATTTGCAGATTACACAAGATAGGCTATATCTACAGAACTCGCAAAATAACTGATTCCTGGCATTTTTCAATATCTGTAAAATAGTAGAAACAAGCGCTTTACTGAAAACTGAGCTAGCTTGTTTTTTTGTTGTTTTTTTTTGTTTAAAGAACTACAATAATACAGTATATTCCAACTTTTCAGTATCATAGTCAGTGAAAGGCTAGTAATAGACTTTTAAATTAGTCTTGTATTTTCCGCAGTTATCTCACGGAAATTTTCTGCTCTATAATTCTACACGAATCTGCTTCACGATCCCTGGGGCAGCTTACCATGCCCCCACCCTTTGAACATCTCTGATATCCAGTTACATGCGCCACGTCTGGTGGCATATGCCATGCCAAGCACGAAGAGGCACGATACAAATGAAATGAGCTATGCGTGGTGTAGCGATAGATCGTATGAAAACAAAAGAAATGTAAAGAAAGTGGAGAAAGCATTAAAATATGAACTAAGGAGGTGCGAAGTGGAGGCCATGGATAAAATTGCCGAGGATCTGGAAGATGCAGCTAGACGGCATAATAGTAAAATATTGTACTGGCACGTTAACAAATTGAGAGGGATTAGTCAAACCGGACTTGGCCCAGTTAAAGATAGGAATGGGGTTGCAATTAGCGATAAAGGAAAAACTAAAGCGAGATGGGCCGAATGTTTTGAAATTTTGCTTAACCGAGATAGAGTTGCAGGAAAAGATACAGAGGATAGTGTAAAAGTTTTGGATACTTTGGATGTGAAGGAAGATTTGTTTTGTGAGGAGGAATTAGCACCAGTACTAAAAGGATTAAAGAATAATAAGGCTCCAGGTGCTGATAGTGTGGCAAAAGACTTTTTAAAATATGGTGGTTATGAGGTTACAAATAAGTTATTGAATATTATGAACATGATTTTTGAAAAAGGGGAAGTACCTAACGATTTTTGGAAAACCTCAGTTAAGCCACTTTATAAGAAAGGTGATAAGAGTGAGTGTGGTAATTATCGAAGCATTAGCCTGGTCTTTGTAGGTAGTAAATTACCTAGTAATATGATATTTTTTAGACTGAGAGATGCTGTAGACAATGTTATGAGAGAAGAACGGTGCGGTTTTAGGAAAGGTAGAGGATGTGTCGACCAAATTTTCACTCTTAGTCTAATGATTGACAAATGCCCGAGTTTTCAAACACCTTTGGTCCTCAGTTTTGTAGATTATGAGCAAGCGTTCGATTCTGCTGATAGAAGAGCTTTAGTAAAGGTTTTATCCTTGTATGGTATACCAGACAAATACATTAAAGTGATTAGTGCTATGTACGAGACTAACACTGCTGCGGTTAAGGTAGGAAATGAGGTTAGCAGCTGGTTTTGTATTAAATCAGGAGTTATGCAGGGCTGTGTTCTATCCTCCTTTATATGGATTATTTTGATGGACTTTGTTTTAAGGAGCACAGGAAAGGCAATGGGAGACCACGGAATCAAATGGGGAGGAAAAGTCTCCTGGACTTGGATTATGCTAATGATTTAAGCATCCTAGATGAAAGTGTGAGCAAAATGAATGAAGTTTTAGAGGTTTTGCGAGTTCAGGGTGCTAGAATTGGTTTGAAAATTAATGTTAGAACGACTAAGTCCCTAAGGCTAGGAATAAGTGAAGATGAAAAGGTGACGTTGGGTAATGAAAAGATTGATCAGGTGGGCAGCTTCACTTACCTTGGTAGTATTATTAGTAAATATGGTGAGACCAGTGAAGATGTTAAAAGTGTTTTTTCACAGTTCAAAAAAGTTTGTAAGAAAAGGAAGATTAGTCTGCAAACCAAGACTAGAATATTAGAAGCTACAGTGATGACAGTGGTCAAATATGGCTCTGAAGCATGGACGCTCCGAAAAGCGGATGAAGATTTGCTAGATGTTTTCCAGAGAAATTACTTAGGGATTGTTCTGGGTACCCGGCTGACTGACCGTATTTCAAACAATAGGCTATACGAAAAACGTGGTTCAATACCGCTCTCTAGGGCTATAATGAAAGAAAGGTTGAGGTGGCTAGGACACGTTGTGAGGATGAAGGATGACAGATCGCCGAAGATCGTTCTTTTCGGCCAACCATCTAAGACTAAACGGAAAGCAGGTCGTCCCCGTCTGGGGTTGGAGGACGGCATAAAGAAAGATTTAAAGGAAATGGGAACTTCATGGGCGGGTGTAAAGAGGGAGGCTTTGAATAGATTGGTGTGGAGGAGGAGCATGCATAGCTGTGTTGGCCTCAGGCAGCTTGGTGCTGTGGTGAGTTGTTAGTAGTAGTAGTAGTAGTGGTGCAGCAGATAGTGCTCCCGAGACTTACACCAGATGACGGAGTCTGAGCGACTTTTCCCTTTTTACCCCCGATAATTGCCTGAACTTGCTAAGAGTCGTAGACTAATAAGATGTTTAGCCCTTTTTGATGCACTAGACTAAACACCCACACTCAGAGGTGCCTCCGTGTCCAACTACCCCACCCCCCTCAATTCTACTATTTACTCTACTCCTTTTGCATTTTTATATAATCCATCTGTTTTGCCATTTGGAAGAAATTTACCCCTCTCCCTTCCGAACAAAAAAAAAAAAAAAATCCTAAGTATGTAGCTGCTGAAACCTCTAACTCTCCGAAGAATTGTTGAACTTACCAACGGTCATTGGCTTATAAGCTTCATAATGTTGATTTCTAGCAGTCAGAGCTCCCGGAACTGGACCTCTCAATGGAGTGCTACCATGGTCTGCCTCTTCATAGCATTCTTCGTCGCTATGTACACTTGAAGAATCTGAAACAGATGGTTTCAATTCAAACGGACCAACAGAAGGATCACATATCGAGGGGGACTAAAACACACTCACATCCGCTCTTTTTCATTGTCAAATTTAAAAGACAACACGTGTTCAAACATGTCGTTTTCTTTTATTTGAAATTAAGTCGATCTCGAAAGAATTGATTTATCCGGGTCACCGTCTCTAATCACCACCATGTAAACCCTGGTTATCACAAACCATATCTTCAGCTAAATAGATGAATGTAGCCTAAACCCTCGGAATGGGTCAAGTTTTTCCTAGGGGAGGTCTCACCTTCCATACTATACAAATATCTGTTTTAATCCCGAACATCTAGAATTCCTTTGTTTTTAGCGTTGAGTTTGCGTTGTTTTTACTCTTAGCTTTTAGATACACACTAGGGGACTTCCCCCTACTCTCACTTCTGCAGATAAAGGTTCTTTACTAGACTCGGAATGCACGGAAGACTCGATCAGAAGAAAGTTTGTACTAAAATTGAAGTTTTTTTCGACCAGTCCTCACCGTCGGTATTAGATTAATATATCAGAATTAATGAAACTTCAGAATATTTCTCAATTCTTTTCGTCATACTTTAAAGTAACAAGGACAGTGGAAGTAAAATCTGATTGCTCAAATTGGTTAAGTGGAAACTTTCATAACCGTATTTGTCTTTAAAAATTACGAAAATCAGGAATTCAACATAAAAAAAAATAATAACAATAAATTGAAAAAAAAAACTCCAATTGCAGTTGAGCAGTTTTTGTCAGTAGCGGGCGCTAAATTTTAAAAAGAAACATGAATAAAAATCAGCAAAAAGTACCAAAATTCATAGGAAGGAATAGCTTTCCCTTGAAGGTGCAGTTGTCTTTGGGAAGCAACTGATGGTTAATGTTTAGTTTTTACGAGCAAAAAGTGTCGTCAAATCTAAACAATTAATTTTGCTTATTTATTTCCACGGTTCAAAAAGGCAACACTGCCTTAAAATCTTAATAATTTTGAAACAACTAAAGGATATTCATAGAAAATCTCTGTTTTCACGAGTGAATAGATTGGATCCAGAGCACGGGGGGATCCAGGGGGCCGGGGTAGCCCCCCCCCCCCCCCAAGATTTCTTCTGGCACCCTTATTCCGTGTTTTCTCTGTTTCTCACTTTTTTTTAAATAAAATTGTCAATTTAGTCAATTATTGGCGCCCTTGTCACATTGCCCCCCGCCCAGGATTTTGCTCTAGATCCACCTTTTGTTCAGAGACCAAAAAGTTTTATTTTCACGTTGTTTGTACTTAAAAAAATCTTTTTATGGGATACAGAGGATACAAGGAACTAAAAAATGGTTTATTGTAATTTTAATTAAAAAATCACCTGAATTTAAATAAGATTCTTCCATTAGATGAAATAAGGAGAATTTTCGTGTGATTAGGGAATTTCGTGGTTAAAATAGATAATTGTCTTTTTATGCGACACAGAGAAAAACCAGATCACAGTAATAGAAAATTTTGAAGAAAAAAAAATCCATTACGATTAAAACAAATAACAATTAAACTTTTGCTGTCAATTTATGGAAAAGGAAAGTCACGCCAGGCCACTTCGAGGCTCGGGCCCAGGAAATTCTTTACGTAACAATAATATTCATTTGCTAAGTTATGAGACATATGGGGAAAAGCGTATAATCCAGATGGAGTCGAAAAACGCCGATTAATGTTAAAAAGCCTAATATCTGGAAATATCTGGTATTTTTTGTGAGTTTCTATCACTGTTTGTAAAACACTGTCTATTAAAAGGATTTTATCCCTATTTGAACTTATTTATCGACACAAGTCGAATTTTAAGTTGAAATATTGTAGTGTTTAATTTGCTATATAATTTATTAGACTACATTCTCCATTTACAAATCAAATGAAAATATGAAAAAGCAGAAGCTCTGGACTGGAATGGACGGCGAAGAAGAGTCTGCAAATATGTTGATCTCACATGGTTTGACGCTGAAGTTTGTAGCAGACTATTATATTAGTAATGTGCAATTATTTAGAAATTATATTTAAATAGGTAGTTTTTTTTCATTGGAATTTCACCAATGCATTTGTATTAGATTTTTAATTGCTTAATCGATATCACAATTTTTTTTAAACGCTTACATATGCGTTATGTAAGACGCATGATTGAAAGCGAGGAATATAAGAAGGCACTCTCAAGAGAGCTGTGACAATGGATATCTTTAAAGGTTTAATAAGCAAAGGTTTTTAATATTTTTATATTTAATTTGCAATACAATATTTTAATAGTGTCTAACGGTGTATCGAAATTATCATCTTATAGCTAGTTTTCCCAAAAGTTGCAAATTTCAACTGCTTTAGCAGTAAAGGCGTATAAAATCTTATCACCAAAACTGTTATCAAAACCCTGTAAGTATCAGAAATCAAATTTAGTGTCAGAGCTTTCATTGTACAAAACTGATTTCACTTCCTGTGTAAATTCAAAGCCAACCTAATTGACTAGTGGTATCACATTAATTGCATTTTGATTAATTCCTAACATAGTGATATCTCTTATTTCCCACGCAATCACCTTCTTTCCTATTTTTGTTTGTTTTCTAAAATTGCGAAACGAGATTACAAGTAATAAAAGCTATGTGGGCTTATCTCAGATATGAGGTCTGGGTGTCCATTGAGGGGGAAGGGGCAAGTAGGCCTTCCCTGGGTTTTAAAATACCTTTGTTTTATTGTTTCTTAGGGAGTGGGGGGGGGGGTATGTTCATAGAATAAATGAACCAAAACATTAAAGTGCTTAAGCTTTTTTTTTTCAATATTAGTATCAGAATTGTCGCAGTTTTTTTCATTTTATATAGTTTCTGCAGTAATGGTTCTCACATTATAATAGTTTCTACTATCATTCCTTTGACTTCACATTTAAGTTTGCTACCTACCCACGTTTTTAGGTATCCCCACACTAGATAAAATGTAAAATAAGTTTACTGTTACCCATCAAGAGCTACGAACTTAAACAAATTTGCCTGATTTTCGAATAAGGGAGGAAACACCCTCAAAAGTTGAAACGATCTTAATGAAAATCATACCATCAGATTCAGCATATCAAAGAACTTTCTAGCAGAGTATTTCTTTTTTTGCCAGAAGAAAGATCACGGATACTTGTTTTTTTGTTTCTGAAGAAGAGGCTAACTTGGCCCCCTCCCATGCCCATTTTCCCCCAAAGACATACGATCAAAATTTTGTGGTTACCATTTCATTCGGCATAGTTGAAGGGTCCAATAACTATGCCTTAGGGGATGACATGACCCCCATTGCTCCTTGGAAAAGGAATCCTAAGTTATGAAATTTGCCTGTTGTTCAGATATAGCGTTGGTTATTGTGAAACATTAATTAAAAAAAAAAATCCACAAAATAAGTTTTTCAAAGAAAAGTAAAGAACTCCACTAAACTAAAAATGAGCAGAAACAAAATCAAATTTTCTATAAAGCGTAAAACTACCACACACCCTTTTAATTTTTGAGCTGGATGATGTAATTAGGGTATATTAAGGAAAATGTTAAATATGATATTTACCACTATAAGAAGAAAACTAGATTTTAACAAGTTACGCATTACGGCGGCATTACGTGGAGTTTTAAAGAAGGGAAGGTATAAATACCATCTCAAAATAATCAAAAAGTATTTACATGTATTTGCAAAACTAGCGACTTAATTACTTCTGAATAGTTTTACTATCATAACATAAGTATTGTTGACCAGGGGCGTACAGTGTAATGGGACAGGGGGGGGGACAACTTCCCCTCTCATACCCCAATTTGTTCCTCAGCTGAAATTTAGTTTCTTCTAGAATCTTGTCAAAACTAAGATAAGCCTATATAATTCAAGCGTCCAATAAAAAGCGTCAGTTTTCTTTTGTATTGACTTTATGGTATTATATGGCTCATTTTTCGGTTTTCACTGTCATTTTAACTTGATTTGGAAAAATTGGCTCCTCCTCGCCCCCCCCAGGTTTTTGACGAAATTACGCCACTGTTGTTGACGAAACACCTACATTTCTGAGTCAGTCATAAGCATTTAATGGCTCGTGCGACCTGGTGTAAAAGAAACATGACAGGGCATTTACGGACTTATACAATGGCGGTGATATATTTTCCTAAATGTTTTTTTTTTCTTTGATCTTGCCCCCTCCCCTCGGCAAGAACAAAATCGGTGTAAAAAAAAATCATTAAATTGTTAGAACAATACATGGTCAGTTGATTTGATGTGAGCTGTTAGCCATAGCTGATTAATTAATCACGAGTTTATTATTTCTCCCAGGCGAGGACACACACAAAAGTGTTTGAGTAACTACGAGCCAACTCTCTGAGGAAACACCTTCGTTCCTAATTTTCGAGGAATATTATTCATTCCTAATGACTTCTTCAAAATTTTGACTTTAGTGCTCACTAACTATTAAGCAATTAAATTTAATTAACCTAATTAATTAAATACGAATAAAATTAAAGACAACAATTATTAAAAAGTAGCAAAAGGGACCTCAAAAGTAGCAAGCTAGTAGCTTTTAAGCAGAAGTAGCTTTTATCCATCGTTGCCCACCATGGAGGTCGATCCCATGGACAAGAATCAAAGTCGGTCAGAATATATTTAACACTTGTGCAACCGATTTTTGTCCATCTGTTCCGGGTGAGGGGGGGGGTGTAACACTAGACAACTTGAAAAGCAATGTTATACGCAATAGCGTAGACTTAGTAAGAAAATCGATGTCTCCAATTTTGTCTCTCCCAGCGTCATCATATAGGACGGATGGCCGTAGAAAAATAGAGATGAATTATTCGACCATAAATCAGGCATGTGCACAGAACTTTCTTTTCTGAGGATCCAGAAATTCAAGAAAATATAGGGTTTCAGGGGAGAAACCCCAGGGTGCTCCCTAGGGTACGTCCCTGTTACAAATTTTGGATACTGATCCATTATTAAGCAGAAAAACGGTTCAGAGCCCATCCAACTATTCCTGTTTTGCATTTTGGGGCGCATATACCCACCCCAGTTATAAACAGGATCGGGTGTCGTTGTCAGAAAGACATTCTCAAAAACTACCTAAGTTAATTATAATTTTTCGTTTTTTACCTCTAATGTTTAAGTGTAATCCTTCCTTTTATATAAGGTTTATACTAAAGTATAATAAACGATAGTGCAGTTAGACGTGTAAAGCATCAAATAAAACATGAAAACAGTTAATATTTAAGGCAAGAAGGAGAATTAAAATCAATTCAACTTAGTTTTGCTTTATTATCATACGATAAAGAACAAGTCCTTCTCCCCATCTCCAATGGGATTGATAATGTCATAAAAATCAATTTATTGAAGGACATTGCAAAATTGACTACAAAGAGGGAGTGCTTAGAACGTCGTTCAAAGCCAAGTCTCCCCTAAAAAAGGACACGCGACCAAATCCTGGGAAAGGGATCAAATAGACGCTCCCACAGTAAATCCCCAGTGAGGATGAGGAAATCCCTCGAGGATGTTTGGAAAAGTAGAAGGGATTTTAAACTTATCACCTTCACCTGTTGACTTTCTTTGGCAGCCATCTTGATACGTATTAAAAACAAACTCGTGTATAAGTCCTCCAAACGCGCCACCAAGTAATGGTCCAATCCAGTATATCTGAAATGAAAACAGAATTTCAATTCAAAACCGGGGGTAATAAAGTATACGAAACCAAACTATCATGCCAGTTAAGGTCTTAACATATTATTTATATCTATGTAATAATCTATACATTCGTATATGCACATATATATATATATATATATATATATATATATATATATATATACGAATGTATAGATTAATACATACATATACATATATGTTAAAACCTTAACTGGCTCTGTAGCCAGTTCAAAACCGGGGGTAATAAAGTATGCGAAAACAAACTATCATGATTGGTTTTCCCTAGCGAGACGTTCTATATATATATATATATATATATATATATATATATATATATATATATATATATATATATATATATATATATATATATATATATATATATATATATATATATATATATATATATATATATATATATATATATATATATATATATATATATATATATATATATATATATATATATATATATATATATATATATATATATATATATATATATATATATATATATATATATATATATATATATATATATATATATATATATATATATATATATATATATATATATATATATATATATATATATATATATATAACTGGCTCTGTAGCTAGTCAAAAAATTATACAAAATTACCTCTAAAACTATCAAAACAAAGCATTTTTATAACCTTTTTCTTTTACAATGAGTATAAACTCCTTAGATTCTTTTTTTTCGGTCTAATCAAACCTTTTTTTTCTTGTTTTTGTAGTTTGTTTTTTGTTCTTCTTTTTACATGATGCACAAGATGGACTGGATAATGAAAGCAGAGCCTTCATTGTTTAAATAAACAAAACTAATTGACAAGAATGAACACAAAGCAACTAAGCAACCAGAAAAAATACCTCAAGTTGCAAAATAAACTTTGCTATGATATGTCTCAGAAATCTAAGAAAGGGGGTTTGGATCTTGGCTTAGCTCGAAGAAATCTTGAACTATAATCCAGGATTTCTCCATCCGTTCCTATATTTTACACGCAACTAGCATTTCTTCCAAATTTAGCCCCGCTCCCAATAATTAGGTACGTGCTCAATGTGTTATCGTACTTAGTTCAATGAATGGGACAGGGCTTTAATAATGGGGTAGGGATTTTACTATCAATAGCATTGCGCTAATACTGTTCGGAATGAGTAGCCTATAATATTCATTGTGGGGTTATGCATCCTTAACCACCTGATGGACGTCTTGAAGCCCTACTTGTTCTCCAGCACACATCATTGTCTCACCCTGATTCATCGTGCCACGTATGTCGGACTGCCACAGCGCGTGGTACAAATTTACGCGATGTACAAGATTTTTGAGAGCGTGCAGAGTTTTGATCTAAACTCATTCGCAAAATACATTTATCCTGCACACAGAGCCTAGATTTTGGCCAAAACCCAAATTCAACTGGTCTAAACTTAGCTAAGCAAGGTCAATCAAAACATTATCGAAATGATTCTGATCAGCCAGCACTGGCTAGTTTTGACATGTCAATGAACTCTAAAATCTGAATTCTATTAGTATTAGAGCTACCCGAGGCATGCCCATGCGCAGGGGGGGGGGTCAAATCTTAAATTTCGTTCAAATTTCTTGGCACTTACTGAAATTATCCCATTAAAAATTACTATCCCACCCAAACAAAAAGAAAAAGAAAATGCAAGTGAGGTGAAACAAGACCAGAGGTGAAACAAGTAAATGGGCTGAAAGAGAATGGGAAGCTTAAAAGAGTGGCCCTTCAACGATTTACCATTGGGAGGTAGGGATTAATAACTAGCGTCTGGTGACTTCCATAAAAATGGGGTAGCCTGACTGATATTATTAATCCGTAATGATAGAGGATTCAAGCCGTAATTTTCCTTCAAGTGATAGTTAATCAGCATTTTTTTCTAAAATTATTTTAAATCGAAGTCCTGTTTGCATAAAGCAGGCTTAGGCTAGCTTTGGAAAATTTCGACAGGTTAAACAGGCTATTTGATTGGAAGCGTGTAGGCCTACTAGTGACAGAATTCTGCTGTCTCTACGCCCCCCTACATTTTAAAATACCTGAAAAGATAAGTGTGCAGCAGTTCAGAGTGGCTAAAAAAGATAAAAAAAAAGAGCCAAACACAAAAAACCAACAGCACCACCAAACGGTAGATGGCGTTGGTCATTTCCTTTTCAACACTAGCGCCAGTTTCTGCTCTTATAAGTTCCCCGTGGTCTTTGAATGAGCTTTTAGTCTTACCTGCTACTTTCCGAATTCAATTCATTAGTTACGAATTCAAATTGATGATGTAAATATGATCTTCATTAAATGCAGAACTTGATGTTTCAGTATCTGTTAGCTAAAACATGACATTTGACAAATAAGAGCATTGCGAAATCATAAAACAGACCTGTCATGATGATTAACTGAGCTCTCCACGGGTTTCATCTTTCAAGAGTAAAAAATCTCAGAAACATTATCCGCAAAACCAGATGAGTTCCATATGAAATACTCCGAACCTCTGGAGGCAATGTGTTAATCAGTCGCAATTAAACTGTGAGATAAACCGAGCTTTAAGTAGCCTACATTCGGAGTGATTTATAACTGATATTAAATAAAAAAAAAACAAGTTTTTTAAACTGAAAGTAAGGAGCGACATTAAAACGAACAGAAATTATTCCGTATATGAAAGGGGCTTTCCCCTCCTCAACGCCTCGCTCTTTACGCTAAAGTTTGACTCTGTCTCACAACTTTATTTTTTAAAACAATAAAAAACTTTAGCGTAAAGAGCGAGACGTTAAGGAGGGGATAGCTCCTTTCATATACGGAATAATTTCTGTTCGTTTTAAGTTTAAATGTTGCTCCTTACTTTCAGTTAAAAAAACTTGTTTTTTTTATTTAATTTCTGATCGTTTTTTAGTTAATGCAGCTTTTATTTGCATAAAAATTTTACTTTTCTTTTGCTAAATGGATGTCTTTACAAATTAACTTACGTAACTAACTTCTATATTCGTATATTTTTCTTCTGGCAAAAAATACAAAGTTGCAGATTTTTGCAGATATGAGCTTGAAACCTATGTAATAGGGTTTTCTGATACGCTGAATCTGACGGTGTGATTTTCATTCAATTCTTTCACTTGTAGGGGATGTTTCCCCCCTCTTTAAAAAATCGGGTAAATTTTCTCAGGCTCGTAGCCTTTGATGAGTAGTACTAAACTTAATAAAATTTATAAATTTAGAATCATCATTATAAACCCATTCTTTTGATTCATTTATTGACATCAAAATTTCGTTTCTAAAAGTTTCGATTACTATTGAGCCGTATCGCTTGTTTTTTTATTATTTTTTTATTACGTATATGAGGGGGTTCTCCCCTTAGGCAATACCGCGCTCTTTACGTTAAAAGTTAAAAAAAATTTTTATTCACAAACCCATGAATCACAAAGGCCGTTTAATTATAATATATAGCTCTTTTGAAAGAAATAAAAAAAAACTGTAGCGTAAAGAGCGAGTTATTGACTTGGGGGAGAACCCCCTCAAATACACTATAACTTCTGTTCGTTTTAAGTTCTAATATTCCTTCTTACATTTCAGTTGAAAAAACTTGTTTTTTTTTTATTTAATTTCTGATCGTTTTTAAATAATGCTTGGAAATCCGGCGCCCCCTTCATAGAAATGTCCCTTACCCCAAAGAAACATCCTCCACGGAAATATTCTCCAGGTTAACCCCCTCCTCTAGCCCCCCTCCAGAAAAAATCATTACTGAAAATGGTTGTTTACTTCCCAATAACGAATAAATAATGCTGGCAATTCCGGCGCCCCCTTCATGGCAATTTCCCTTCCCCCATGAAAACTTCCTTCATGAAAAGATCCTCCAACATAACCACCGACCCACCCTTCACTCCCACTATCAGAAAAAAAACCACCTTAAAACTTCTGTATACGTCACAATAACCACTACTAGGCCTATATGTTAACATTGGGTAAAGTTCATAACTTTTAGCCCTCCCCCTGGGGTCTTCGGGGGATTAATTCACCCTTAAGGACATAGTTATCATATTTCAACCATGCTGAACAAAATGGCTATCTCAAAATTTTGATCAGGTGACTTTGGGAAAAACAAAATGAGCGGGTGAGGGGGCCTAGTTGCCCTCCATTTTTTTTGGTCACTTAAAAAGGGCACTAGAACTTTTATTTCCGTTCCAATGAGTCCTCCCAAGATATTCTAGGACCACTGGGTTGATACGATCACCCCTGGGGAAAACAAAAAACAAACAAACAAATAAACCCGCACCAGTTATCTTTCTTCTTTCAAAAAATGTAAAATTCCACATTTTTTTAGATAGGAGCTTGAAACCTCTACAGTATGGTTCTCTGATACGCTGAATATGATGGTGTGATTTTCATTAAGGTTCTATAACTTTTAGGGGTCTTTCCCCCTTTTTTTGAAAATCAGCCAAATTTTCTTAGGCGCGTAACTTTTGATGGGTAGCACTAAACTTGATGAAAGTTATATATTTGAAATCAGCATTGAAATCTGATTCTTTTGATATATCTATTGGTATCAAAAACCCGTTTTCTAGAGTTTCGGTTACCATTGAGCCGGGTCGCTCCTTACTTACAGTTCGTTACCACGAACTGTTTGATTAACCATATTGCACGTTGAAAACCTATTGCTTTGAATCATGTTGGATCATCTTCGGCGGAAATTCTAGATGAAAGTGTTATTATTTTAGAGAGTAGGCTAGTTATGTGAATGAAACTTTCACGAGTGTATCCAGAGCCTAAACTTTGTCCTGACCATAGATTTTAAATTATACCCCCTTCCCCCTCCAATTGCCGTAGATCAGATTTTTAAGATTTATAGAATTTCCAAAAATGTGTCATAACAAAACTGTTATAAGGGGTTTTTCCGCCGTCCAACAGAAAACTGTTAGCTAACATTTTTCCAAACAATCGTTTTTCCGCCGTCCAACTAAAAATTGTTAGCTAACATTGTTAGAGGATTTCTCTAACAAATCGAATGCTTGTTGAAGGAAATTGTTGGGGAATTTAAAGCAAAATATTCAAAAATAAGCAAGATGGGTACTTTTTATGCTTACAATATTGATGGAGAATCGAGGATTGCTCCTATTTCTTATTTTTTTTTCCTTTCCCCTTTTAATTTATTAGAAATATCTTTTCTGGTAATCTCATTGAAAAAAAAAATCAATTCTTTCGTTGAAAAAAATAGGAAAACAACAAGATTGTCACGTAGTCATAGCAATTTGATATGATCAAAAATGAAACAATTTCACATATGCAATCAAATTATATTTTTTCTAAGTTGATCCACTTCCTCCATTTGTGGGATAACTTATGTAAATGCACTAAACAGTTACTTTAGGAAAGCTTAAGCACTGGTATTTTAATTTTTCGTCAAAATTCAATGTACTTTGCCAATTAATAAAATGTTTTGTGTCTTTGTTTTACTTGCTGGCATTAATAGTTATATTTTTTTTCTTTAAGATATGATCTTTTTGAAATATTCTGTTAATTGAATTTCAAAGCTTTGGGTATTATCAATCTGAGATAAACTCTCAGCAACACTATCTAGGTCAGAATTTTTCTTTGAATTTCCTGCCCAATATCATGTTTCTGCGAATTGTGAGCTAACTCTTTCTGTTAGCTAACAATTCTGTTTTTGCTGTCCAAACACATTTTTGTTAGCTAACATTGTTAGCTAACAATTGAACGGCAGAAAAACCCCTTTAGTAAAGCCAACGCACAAAATAAACTTTTGTTCTCGAATCTACTAAAAACACTGATTTCAGCCATGATTGGGTATCTGTATTGGAAAATGTAGAAAGTAAACAGGACACACTTAAACGTTGAACCCCAAATATATTAGTATCGATTCGAGTATCGATATTAGTATCTTACAGTATCGATAAGTGAAGTCCGATAATTTCGTAAGCGTCCTTTTTTCTGTGCATCAGAGGCAATGCCCTGACATTACATACAGTAAAGCTAGGTGCCCACAGAAAGCGAATTTTTTTCGCAGACGAATTTATCAATTCACATTACGAAAGTGAATTCATGTGGTATGCCTTGCATAATACGAAATTTCAAATATGATTTCTAAAAGACAGAAACAAAAGATTTGTGGATTGTTACTATTTTTTAGCTGAGATAAGCTGAAACTATCAAGAAAGTTCTGGGTGATGCCACTTTACCGAAGAAAGGTTGTTTTTAGGAGTTTATTGTATTTCGTCTTGCGAATATCTATCGTGCAAATAAAATTCGACTCGGAGTTAAAAGGGGCGAACTGTGAATTTTGGACGTGCGAAGCTGAAAATATTCGCCTGACGACGACGAATTCGTTTTCTCTGGGCACCCAGCTTAAAGAGCGAAGTGTCTTCCAGTCATTCACATCGCTTTGTGTGAAGAAGTGGTCGAGAAAACTTGGGACTTCCAAGTTGGGAGGGAACTCATTCGACTAGAAAATTAAAGTTCTATTCCCGTTTTTGAGACTGAGTCAAAGTAAAATGCAATTTACCGCAAAAAGCAATACTTTTGGTGCTTTTTCTGTAATATTATCAATGTGACGTCAGCGGATCCAAGTAGAGAGCAAGGTCGAATCCAGGGGGGTTGGGAATTTCCGCCCCTCCCCCCCCTCCCCCAAATGTTTGTCCGACTCGTAAAAACATAACAAAATCGAATATAAACATGTTTTGATGGGTCTTTTGAAGTTTTTTGTAGACCCATCCCCACCCCGAAAAGATAATCCTTTTGTAAAATCCACCCCCGAAAAAAAATCCTGGATACGGCCCTGATAGAGAGGGATAGCTTTAGAACAGTGCTCACTCTTTACTAGGTTCTCACTAAGAAAAATTGGACGACTTTTTCATGTCTGGGATATATCCCGACTAAAGACAACAATATATCGCCTCTTTTCTAGTTGCTTACTGTTTGCTTGATGCAGGGAGTGAATTTAGATTTTGGGCGGCCATACTACCTTATTCAAAGGAAGGGAAAATACAAAAGACAGATATACTCTATCAAGGCGTACCAGGCAGGGGGTTAGGGGGGTTTGAACCCCTCTCGAGATGTTTTTGACTCGTAAAAACGTAAAAAAATGGATATAATCAAATTTTGTATGCGTTTTTATAGTTTTTTGTGTAACCCCCCCCCCCCCAAAAAAAAATCTTTGAGTAAAACTCCCTCCGAAAAAACAAATCCTGGGTAGGGCCTTGTACTCTACCAATATTCACTGCTGGAAACAAATCTGGGTACTCGTCTATTAACCGGACTCTTTTATCTCAATATCGAGACGCATTGAAAAACCCGTTTTCCCGGGATGATACAAGACACCGCTCTAGAGAAATACAATGTATAGCGTGGTTTTAATTGCGTATACGATATTTAAAGTGTTGTTTTTTGGGGTTTTGGTTGTTTTTTTTGGGGGGGGGGCGGGGTCCCTAGGTTAGGTTAGATAAACGTATTTAATATATGCTATGCTTTGCCCCCACCCCCCTAATATGCCAATATAAAGCTCAAATTTGTTTCTAAAATATTATATAGTCATCATATTTTATTTTATTTCATTATCATTAACCAAAATAGCACTATATAAAAGAGTCCGATTAGTAGAAGAGTACCCAAGTCTGTTTTAAGCTAATAAACCTAAAAGGCTAAGAAAAACCAACGTAGCGATAAGAAAAAAGTAATATTGACTGATTTCGCATTGTCTGTAGCTAGACCAAATAACCGCAAAAAAAAATCAAGGCTCAATCACTAATATGTTGTTTTTTAATACAGTCTAATTATTTTGCTGCTAATAAGATAAGTACAACATAAAACTTAAAAGTTTGTTTTTGGTTCCAAAAAGCAATATTAAATCTTAAACCCCTTTGGGAAACTCATATAATGGACCAAGCAAGTTTTCTGGGCGCAGGATCCTCCATCCTCCCTGTGAAATTTAAAAAAACATACATTTTCTTTGCAGTTTTCAGATGATTCTTTTGTTTGTTGTTTTTGAGAAAAATATATCCTTCCCATGAGATACCTCCAAGTTTGTGCATATAAGACCACAGTTTTTTTTGCCTTTTTTTAATCTCAATTGTGCAATGGTGTTTCTAGTACTTACCCAGTGACTATCCCATTTGTTCATCACAAACGCCGGTCCCAGCGACCTCACAGGGTTGAACGACGCGCCAGTGGACGGTAACTAAAAAAAACATCACTTCCGATTAATAGATGCCATGTTTTGATTAGTCTATGATTTATAACAGCCCGGTAGTAGGGGTTGGCTGGAACTCGCTTTAAATGTTGCGCCTTGTTTTGAAAGCTAAGGTTAGTTGATTTTGCGATACAAGCGTACAACAAAAGAGCAAGCTACTCGTGGAATGGTGTCAGTTGAGGGGGGTAGGAGGGCCACAATGGCACGTACTATGAATTTTCTTATAAAAAAAAATTACGAAGGGGATAGTATTAAAAAAAAAATTGATTTGAATAACAAGTTCATGAAAATTCAAGAAAACTTCGGGGGAAGGGCAAGGCCTCCCCCTGAGTAGGTGCCAAGATTTCCCTAGACTTAAAAAATAACTTGTAACAAGGTATTCACAACAAGATTGTAGGTATAAATTGATTTAGAAAAAGATGATGTGAGAGATATATGGTACAACGTATTTCAGAAACATCTTAAACAAAAAGACACTCTAAGAGGAGAGCATTAGAAACTATAGGTCAGTCTTGTTGAGCTAATATAATTCGACCTTCTTCAGAAGAAATAAGGAAAAAGCCTGCTTTTTTGTTACTGAAAAGAATGGCGGGTGAAAATAAAGCTTTATCGGAAAAAAGTTGTGGTGCTTATTTAGTAGCCAGACAACACGCGAGAAGTGAAGTTTGGTTAATGCTAATAAAATAAAACAAAGTATGATAAAAAATATAATACTTTAGAAACAAATTTGGGCTATAAATTTGCACATTAGGGGGTGGTGGTGGTTAAAGTATACCATATATTAAATACGTAATCTAAGTTAGCCTAGGTACCTTTTTTTGCCCCTTTAACCCAAAAAAAAACTAAAGTTTAAATATTTTTCACAGAGTGAGCAATACCGCAATAGGCAGCGGAAACCTGTTTTTCATTAGGATCTTTGAGATTCTATATGCGGTTCTTCTCGCGTGCTGCCCGGCTACTAAATAAGTACTAAAGTTGTATATGCATTGGAAGTTAGTAGCAATAAAAAAAAAACTCAAATCTGGTTTGCTACATTTTATAAGTCATCACTAGTTTTAGTACTTATTTACTCCGTAGTGGGGTTTCTCTTGCAACTTCTAGGCTGTTCCGGCAGTTGTTTAGTTCAGTTTTGAACTATATTTGAAATCATCTTAACGTAACACTCAACTTGTTTCTTTGTGAAGATTTCGAACACGACTTTAATCTAAGATTAATTTGAAAAACTTTCCACAAAATAAGTTTTTCAAAGAAAAGTAAAGAACTCCGTTAAACAAAAATTTGCAAAAATAAAATAAAATAATCTACCAAGCGTGAAACTACCACAAATCAGCATCGATAAATAAATGAAACCCACAACGAACATCAAATACCATAAATAACCGAACCAAACTCAAAGTGGGCCGAAATGAATATATAAGTAGGGCGCAAAATACCTTTGCATTTCCAAGGCCAGAACAAAATTTGCACTTTACTGAGAAAATTTAAATGTTTTTACTTTTATAACTTTAATAAATCAAATAATTTAAACGTTTTGATAACTAAATATTAGTATATGTATATTAAACTGACAATGCACATTCATTTGTATTTTTGAAAAAAACAAAAAAAAAACACATTGTGCCCACATCGTTCTTTACTTAGGCAGCGCTAGCGTGCTGCCTATGATACGACCCATGAGTTTATTGTAAGGGGTTGGGAGGCAAACTTCAGAGGAGGTAAAACCAAAACGGACGAGATAAATTTAATTGTAAGCAACACTAATCTTATCATAAAAACCTGAAGGTTTCTGACAAGTGGTCAAGCCCAGTGGGATGAGGTTGATGCCTCACGGGATGGTTTTAATGCGTAGCGCTAATAGTTATGTAGAGATATCAACAGTAGTACTGCCATTTGTCGAACCACAAGTTAGTAGAGCAAAACCAAATATGTCGAAACCGAGCCGTTCCGCTGCAATAAAACCCCAAGCCTTTTATTGATAATAATATCTTGACGTCATTGCAGCATGGTAGGCCAATCAAACTGCAATGGTTGACATATCTATTCCATTATTTATAAGTTTATGCAATTTCATTTATTTGTCACCAATATTTTCAGGATTAATTAGCCTTTCTCGGTCATTCCTTTTGCCCTAATCCGAAGTTTATACATAATCCCAACTTTTCTTGTCCTCATGAAAATTCAGGGGTATGGGGAACAAGTCTATTTTAAAGTATAGAGAGAAAAATGAAGTGTTAAAATATCCAGTTTCCGACTACTGTTATTAGTGTGGTTCGTTTATACTATGCAAGTTTTTACTTATGCAAGTATTGTGTAGTGTTTATATTATGTAATTCTTTACTAGTTGATGCTGAAGAATGTTAGTAGGTGAGAAGTGAATAATTTGGGAAGGGTATTGAATGTTTTGAAGTCAATTAAAGTTTGAGGGTTTAACGAGCAGGGGATAAGCCAAATTTGGGAAATCTAACTTAAAACAGGGGGGAGAAGCTGTAAAGAAGTTGGAACATAAATTCGAGAAGGCGGTGTCTGGTGTCGCGTTTCTTAGAGATTTGGCCATGTATATGTCAACGAGACCAGTCCAGGGGGGGGGGGGCGTTTTGGAAAAAAACTATTCATTGGAAAGGGTCCATTACCATGCATGGTTTAAAAACCAAAAGCTGGAAATTCCGTTACAGGAAAGGTATATTATTGGCTCATTTCAAAATGGAGTCCATCTTTCGCCTTCGTCGTAGCTAGTTGTTCTTGTACTACCTTATTTTCTCTATGTGTATTCTCACGTTATTCAATAAAGACCATGTACCAACGTTTATCGTCTATCTTTGGAATTTACGTAAACCATTACATCTGCCAATATAAAAGGGCATATAGAAAGAACTAAATAGAGGTTTACAGAGTGGTGACAGCAGAGGTTTACTGATGCCTCGCAGGGAGGTTTTACAGAGTGGTGACAGCAGAGGTTTACTGATGCCTCGCAGGGAGGTTTTACACTTGTTTCATAGATAATACTACTAAACAGAGTTGCTACCGAAGGCAAAAATAAATTGTCTTTTCTGTTAGAAAAGTCACCAAAAAACAAATTAGTAGCAAAGATCTTTAGTATATCGAATACGTCCATGGGAAGAAATTTGTCCCCGAATGAGGTGGGAGGATCTTGTAAGGAAATAAAGGGAAATGAGTATTACATGGGAGGGTGCAAAGAGGGAGGCTTTGAACAGATTGGGAGGGAGGTGAAGCGTGCGTAGCTGTATTGGCCACAGGCAGCTTGGTGCTACAGTGATTTGCTAGCAATAGTAGTATTTACGTCTAGTAGCTAGTATCAAATTGCAATTTATCCAACACTACACTTTTGCCCTCATTGTCAAAGCCTTATCAAGTAAAAAAAAAACAAGTTTTTTTTTCTACTGAAAGTAAGGAGCAACATTAAAACATAACACAAATAGAAACTAATCCGTATATTAGGGGAAGGGGGGTATCCCCTCCTCAATACTCCGCTCATCAACCTAAAGTTGTTCAATACTTTTAAAAAAGGTTCTGATTCTAATTAAACGACCCTTGTTTTTCAAAAATCATTCTTAAAGAATTGGGACAAAAGGTCAAACTTTAGAGTAAAGAGCGAGGTATGAGGAGGGGCGGCCCCACTAATATTCGGAATATTTTTTTTCGTTTTATGTTTTAATGTTGCTCCTTACTTTCAGTAGAAAAACTTTTTTCATTTAATATCTGGTCACTTTTCAGATAACCCCAGGAAACCCACATCCCCCTCCCTGGAAAATCCCCCACGAAAATTCTTCTCCATAGAAAGTTCCTCCCCCGTAAAATCCTCCCCTCCCCCCGGGAAATTACCCCTGGACATTTCCATCCTCATTACGAATTCCCCCCACAAAACTTCTTGCTGACAATTCTACCTAAAAGTACTCCTTTGCATACTTTTATTCGATAAAAGACTTGTTCTTTATTTAATTTCTGATCGTTTTTCAGGCCCTGGTAAAATGCCTTTGTGTGGAAATTTTCCCCGGATTCCCCACTCTCCAGTGGAAAGTTTCTCCCGCGGAAAACGTTTGCAATGGAGAATTTCTTCTAATAATAATTCCCCCATGGAGAATTTTCCCTGTGGATAATCCCCCGCGTACAAATCCCCCAGAGAATTCCAACTCCACTGAAAATATCCTCGGACAATTCTCCCAGAGCATCTCCCCATGCAAAATGTGTAAAATTTCCCCTGGAAGGTTGACCTCCAGAAGCTTCCACCCCAATGGGAAATTTTCCCGGTAGAAAATACATCGCCAGATCCCCCCCCTTAAAAATGTCTGTATACTTCCCAATAATAAATACTACATGTAAACAATGGGCAAATTTCATAGCTTGCGGTCTTTCTTCCGAGGGTTTTGGGGGTTATTTAATCCCCAAAGACATAGTTATTGGACCTTTCGACTATAATGAACAAAATGGCTATCTCAAAATTTTGATGGGACGAGTTTGCGGGAAAAGGGCGTGGGAATTTTTTAGGTCACTTAGAAAGGGCACTAGAAATTTTAGTTTTCGTTCAAATGAGCCCTCTTCCAATCTTTTAGGACCATTGGTTCGATACGATCACCCCAGGGAAGAGCAAAAAAAACAACAAATAAACACGCATCCGTGATATTTCTTCTGGCAAAAAAAAATACAAATTCCACATTTATAAAAATGGAAGCTTCAAAACTCTACACAATGGTTCTCTAATACACTGAATCTGATGGTGCAATTTCCAATAAGATTCCTTGACTTTTGAGGAATTTTCCCCCTTGTTTGAAATCAAGCAAATTTTCTCAGGCTCGTAGCTTTCCATGGGTAACATTGAACTTAATGAATCTTATATATTTGGAATCAGCATAAAACGCAAATTCTTTTGATGTACCTATTGTTATCAAAATTCTGCTGTTTAGCGTTTCGGTTACCATTGGGCCGAGTCGCTCCTTACTTACAGTTCATTACCACGAATTGTTTGATACTGACATCTCATAGCAACATTAAGTTGCCAAAGAGAACGTAGCTAAGCATTATGCGCCTCCACTCGACTTTATTCGCAGCTTCATTCTTAATCCGTCACATGAAGCTTCATAGACAGAGATTGGAAATTCATTTGCATAACAATTCCTTCAGTATATTAAAGAACGAAATCCTACGCAGTAAAATTTGGTCTCGGAGAACTAAATGCTAAGTATAAACCCAAAATTCTAGCATTAGAGCTGCAAGCTCTTTAGCAACAGAGCTTTGTAACTGAATTGGCGGATATGGAATATGTCCCATAATGATATCCTATACAACTGAATTCAGTCTTGATACAAATACTGTTTTATTGGGATGTGTCGCAAAACAACAATAACTTTTGAGGAACTAGAAACAAATTGGGGATGAAATTATACGGAATTTTGATCAAATATCAAAACAACGTTTAAAAGCGGCTGATAAAATCGGAACAAATTTAATAACCGACTTATTATCGATTTATTAACAGAATTCAGGATATTTCGTTACTTTTCTTTCTTTTTTTTTCACTTGGCCAGCAAATAATTTTTTCTTACTGTAAACCAATCAAGATATAAGAGGGAAAGAGGGGAGAGTGAATTTGGACTCTTGGTTGAGGTAGAGCTAATGGAGGTCATGTTCACTATTAATTCACATGGAACTAATAGTCTCAAAAAGACGAAAATAGAAACTCAATTTAGGCAGTAAATTGTAAATCAATCAACAAAGATATTTAATTCTCAAGGAATTACCTTAAAGCATTGACTTTCGACAGGAAGTTCTCCAGACCAGCGCCAGCCCACTAGAATCCGTCCGGATGAGCGACTTAACTTCGATTGAGCTACCTTGTAGGTTATATATAAAAGAAACAACGTTCTGAAATGGGCTTTCTAAAATAGGGAATAAAACTGAAAGCATTCAACAGCTTGATATCTTTATTTGGTACTCTTCTATTAGCTGGACTCTTTTTATACCTCAAACTCGAGACACGTTGAAAAACCCGTTTTTCAACGGGAGGTTACAAGACTCCGCTGTAGAGAAATACAACGTATAGCATGGTTTTAATCGCGTATACGATATTTAAAGTGTTATTTTTTGGGGTTTTGGGGGTGAAAGAGGTACCTAGGTTAGGTTAGGTTACGTATTTGATATATGCTATGCTTTGCCCCCCCCCCCTTTAATGTGCAAATATATAGATAAAATTTGTTTCTAAACTATTATATAGTCATCCTATTTTATTTTATTCCATTAGCATTAACCAAACTAGCACTATATAAAAGAATCCAGCTAATAGAAGAGTACCCTTTATTTAATGTGCTTTATAATCTCGTAACAACTTTGCATAAGACTGACTAATTTCCGCAATTGAATTTGCGGATGAAAAGTCCAGTTGCTGGTTTTTTTAATTTTTGTATGCTGACCTGGAAAGCAAGACAGTATACAATGGGAGGGGGTTACCAGGCTTGAAGCGCCCCCCCCCCTCTCCGCCCCAAAATGCTTGCCCGACTCATAAAAACGTAACAAAAATGCATATCAACAAATTTCTGGTGCGTTTTTAAATTTTTGTAACCATCCCCCAACCCCACAAACAAAATTCTCACCAAACGAAAATCCTGGATATGCCCTTACTGGAAAGATCTATTTCCCTCTTATATCTTGATCGGTTTATAAAATACTGAAGAGCAGATCTGACACGGACGCAGAATTATGTCTTGAGAGAGGACAAACCTTAAAAAAAGTGACAAGACTAAGCGAATTATATTGAAAATATAAGAAATTACAAGGAAAATAGATTTGCGAGGGGAAGATTGGTCCCGTAGGATTCCCTCATGAGTGTTTGACAGAGGTAAATAAATAATTTTAAATTATTTATTCAGTGTTTGTTTTTAAGGTTTGTCTTGTTTTATTTTATCCTGTGGACTTTTATCTGTTTTTATTTACTCACTACTTCTGTCTTTGCACTGAGGAGGGTTGAACGGAGGCCTCGACCGAAATATTTGCATACTATTTTTCTCTTTTTCACCGGCTCGAATTATCCTCGTTTTTTCTTCCTTACAAATTTGTTCATTTTGCCTGAAGCAATTAACAACTAAGAAGAGATGGGATAGGACTGGTGAGGAAAATGGACTTGCAGGGAGTGAGCATGGACCCGTAGAAACTCACTCATGAGTGTTTGATTGAGGTATATATTGATTAGAATGAGATGGAACACTTACAGCAACAAGGGAACAGGCTAGGTAACTAAATCCAACCATGATTGAACCACTTCCCATTGAAGTTGAAACAGTTCTCTTTTGCTCAGGATGCAACGAGCCCAGATAAGACAGCACAATAATGAATGTGAAGGAAAATTCTATTGCGAACCCTTGCCAATCCCGAAGACCTGATGCGATGACTGTTACACCAAGGCTACCCTGCGAGCCGGAAGTAGTCACTCTGCAAATAAATGTATTTTAATTATTATTTGAGCGTCCTCACTTTTACAAACCATTTTTTAATACTTAAGCGCATTATACTCACTCACACATATCAATAAAATCAAAATTAGGCATACTACAGCGACAATTATTTATGCCGTTCGCAAATTCACAAGTTGAACATTGTTCAAATTCAAGCATAAAATTTGTGGTTGACCTATTCGAGTCAAGGTTTTAGGCACAATATTTTGAAACTAGAAAAGATGAAAGCTTAGAACAGAAATTTGTATATATGTAACTAGAACCTGGAAAAAGATACAAAGACATTATTAACAGAAAAATAGTTGGGAACAAAATAGTGTTGACAAGAGCTTTTCAAACAAATTTATTGCCATTCTAATTTTCTGCTTCTGTAATACAAGTGCGACGTTAAAATTAATGCCATTCATAATTCTTGGCTTTTGTAGTGACAGGTGTGACAATAGTATGAGTCGTGCATTAAGTTAGCGATAACATAATTATGTCATCTTTTTCCGATAGTAAGCCTAGAGACGTCCACAATAATTTACTTGGGGGAGAATGTCTGTCAAAGCGTGCGCTCCAAAAGCTCGTGGTCTTTATGAGTTTCCCCATATTCACGACTTTATAATTCTCCTTTTAGCTGTTACGACGAACTTAGACCTCTTTTTCCTCTTTCTCCTTCTTCTTCCTTCTTCCTCTTCCTCCTCTTCCAATTTTTATAATCCTCCTTTTTGCTGTTACGACGAACTTAGACCTCTTCCTCCTTCCTTAAAATACAAGCACCGAACCAAATTATTGCATATGTACCGAGCTTGGGTGTGTGTGTGTAGACCCGGGGTTGCCACCCCTAGTAATTTATCACTATTTCTAGTGATTTTTTACATTAACTAAACAAAAAATCACTAAATTTGCACATAGATCACTAGATTATTGAGGAATGTCACTAAATCAATCAGAAAATCACTAAAATCTACACCGGGTTGCAACCTTGTCTATAGCCACATTTTTCTATAAGCATCAGATGAGTGAGGACATGCGTGCACGAAGGAGTTCCCTCTGGAGAGATTCCATTTGAAAAATAACTCAAAAATAGGCAAATTAGCTGACAAACATTCAAAATTATGAGAAATGGTAGAGATCTTGAAACATTGAGGGGTTGGTGCCAGAAGACCTCTCGTCCTGTCCCCTGGTTGAAGTAAAAAAAAAACTATTTGATATTCTATCAATAGTTTATGGGTTATTTAAGCTTTAACATCATTCTTTGGGTGTATCCCATTTGAGTGCTTTCCCATTTGAGCGCCATGGCGCGCAAATGGGAATTTCCTATTTGCGCGCCGTATTTTAATTAGTTCAGTTGTGTCCCATTTGAGCGCCAGATAATTAGGTCAGGTGACCTAATTGCGTAAGCGATTGCACAACCGTTTACCCACAAAATGCAATAGGATTTAGTGTGGGAGCATATTTTTTTACCCTCTTATAACAAGTATTTAATGATGCCAGGAACAATATTTCTGGTTAGTATTAATAAGTCAGTTTGACAATGAAGAGCTCCAAGAATAAACAACTGCTAGAACACGACGGTTTCGTCTACAGATTCGATAAGCCGATTTCTGGAGGAAGAAAGAAGAGCTGGAGATGCATGAAGAAGGGATGTCTCGGGCGGTTACACACTGATTCCAGCGACGGCTCACCAGTTTCAGTTGGTACGCACGACCACAGCGCTGATCCTCTGCAGACCCAGCAGTACAAATTCCGGTCAGACCTTCGAAGTGAGTCAGCCCGTACTACTCGTCCGATTCCCGCTATCTACGACGGCCAGGTCGCAAGTGCTGCTGCCAGTGGGCTGAGTGCTTTGCCTCAGTTACCCTATAAGCACGTGAAGTCGTCCATGTACAGATCACGAAACAAGCTGATACCACCACTGATCACGAAACTGCTGATACAGACGTCTGCAAACCAGAGATTCCTCCTCTTTCAGCTTCAAAATAACGCTGCGATTTGCTTTGCAACCGACGAGTCGTTAAGTCTGCTTGAACGAAGCCCGGAATGGTATATGGACGGCACCTTCGACTCAGCTCCTTCCCCATTCGGCCAGTTGTTCTCCGTTCACGTTTTCTTCGGCGACAAGCAACTTCCCGCTGTCTTCGTGCTCATGGAGAGCAAGTCTGCGCAGCTTTACAACGACGTCTTCAGCGAGCTGATCCTACAGGCTGCGATGAAAGGAGTGACACTTCGCCCGACGACCGTCGTCTCTGATTTTGAGACCGGTCTGCTGACATCCGTGAAGCAAGTTTTTCCGGCCGCCAAGCACCGTGGGTGTTACTTCCACTTTTGCCAAGCAGTAATCAGAAACTTGGGGCGTCACTCAGTCCGTGAGCTGTACATGACCGATGCAGACTTCAACCTCTACGTTCGAAAGCTTCTGGCTCTGGCGTTCCTACCTCCAGCGATCGTCAGAATCAATTCTGGTCCAATCATTTCTCACATCGTTCGTACCTGGCCTTCGGCTCGTCCGTTTGTCACTTACTTCAGCCGTCAGTGGTTCGACCAATGTCCTCCTCATTTCTGGTCAGTCTACGGCATCCAGCGAAGGACAAACAACGACCTCGAATCATGGCACATGCGGTTTAACCGAAGAGTCGGTCGCTACCACCCGAACTTGTGGCAGTTTATCTCTTTCCTGAAGGAAGAACAAGCAGTCGTCGATTCTGCAAGGACACAGCTACTCCAGGGTCATGTCATCCATCGGACGAACAAGAAGTATGCAAGGCTGAACGAACGACTCGAAAAGCTGTCGACGGAGTACAGGGCTGGAACTCGAACAGCAGACGAGCTTCTCTTGGGTGTCGCACATAACATTTCGCCGGATGTGTGATATTAGCAGTTTTTGTTTGTATTTTTACCAATATATTAATTTGAATTATCCGTTTTTGGCACGATTTTTGGGTGATTTCGTTCCATTTCTAAACGATCGTTGTGAAATAACTCTAAAAAAAGAGCCGAATATTTCGACTTGACGAGCAAGCCTTCTTCAGCGGCAATCAGTTCTTACCCTATGAACGTGCGTAAAATCTTCACTTATATTCTTCACAAGCTTAACAAACGTTTAGCTTCTTAACTCTCAGTACAGAGTTATTTCACAACCATTGACCCAATAAAATCCTCAGTTTTGTTCGTTGTCTTCGTGGCAATAAATATTTGTACAGGTCAATGTGGCAGCAAACCACGCTTCATCCACCGCAAAATCACAATTTTGGGTTTGGCGCTCAAATGGTACTCCGTGGCGCTCAAATGGGAACAAAATTCCGTGGCGCTCAAATGGAACAAAATTCCGTGGCGCTCAAATGAGAAAGCGCTCAAATGGGAACACCCCCATTCTTTTATCCCGTCCTAAATAGTTAATTATCCTATTTCTAAAAAGAAAAGGACTTTCTTTGAATGCCTGTAAATTCAGTCGTTCATCTTAAAGTATGCTTTCAAAGCAAATTTCAGTCTCCATTTTCCTTGTGTAAATCTTTGCGAGAGTTAATTTCAGCAGATATTACAATTCATAAAACATGCGGGCGATAGGACCGGACCGGAAATGATTCGAATATCCTTGAAATTGAAGATGGTAGTCATAAAAGGGATAAATGTAGTTTGTCTTTTGAAAACAATATTTATGATACTCTTGTATTAAACGTACTCTTGTATATACTGCTAGTTTGGTTAATGCTATTGAAATAAAATAAAATAGGATGAATATATAAAAGTTTAGAAACAAATTTGAGCTATATATTTGCACGTTAGGGGTGGTGGTGGTTAAAGCATAGCATATATTATTTCGTAACCTAACCAAGGTCCATCCCCCCCCCGAAACCCCAACAACAACAGTTTAAATATCGTATACGCAATGAAAACCGCGCTATGCATTGCATTACTCTATAGCGGTGTCTTGAATTAACCCATCAAAAACGGGTTTCTCGTGACTAGTTTCCATTGTAGTATATAAAAGAGTACGTTTAATACAGGAGTACCATATTTACTTATGTTAATTATTTCTGATCTAAGGATTAAAAAAAGGGAACCCCACACACGATTCTTATTTTGCACGGGTTTTGTGAATTTAAAGTAAAAAATTATATTTATGAATTATATATAAATATAAAATTACGTTACAATTATAATATATTGCACATAGACTTTGTTTTATTTTTGATTAAATTAAAAAAACGGATGTTTTCTTTCAGATGAAGGTACATTAAACCTTGGGACTAACATAAATTATCCTATTTATCATGTACATGGGAGGGATTGCTGAAGTTTAAACCACAGTACAAACTTTCAACCATTTCAAGAAGCTTTGTTTCACGGATAATAATTTGGGTACTTATGTGTTATAGCGACCACTTTTTTCTTGATTTGTAATGAAATCAGTTTTCTGTGTCCACTCGGAGATAATCAGCTTGGCCTGACCGAGATAGACGGTAGGCTAACTAAGTAGGTATATTTTAATTAAATATTTAATATAGAGTTGGTTAGGTATTTAGGTACTTATTAAGAATCCGGTAAACATGCGAGTAAGACCACATCGAAATCTCAAAGATGCTATATGAAAAACAGGTTTTCGCTGCCTAGTGAGGGATTGCTCACTCCATGACTAAGGTTTAAACTTTAGTTTCACGGGGTTGAAGGGGCAAAAAAAGGTATCTAGGGGTAACGTATTTAATATCTGGTATTCTTTACCCCCCCCCCCTAATGTGCAAATATATAGCCCAATTTGTTTCCAAACTATTATATTTTCATCCTCTTTTGTTTTATTTCATTAGCATTAACGAAACTTCACTTCTCGCAAGGTTACCGGATTCTTAATAAGTAGCCTACCGATATTTAATATAATGCGTTCTGGGCGGCCCACTTTCCATAATTCTCTGTTGTATTTCCCATAGTTTTGTTACAAAGTATTATATTTTGATCATATTTTGGTATATATCATTAAGATTAACCTAATTTCACTTCTTGGGTGTGGTCGCTATAACACGTAAGTACCATAATTTGTCCAACAATAATATTTCCTAGCGCATATTTTGTGAAACTATTCTTATTCTATCCAAAATTGAAGCTGATTTCCTGTGTTAATTTTTATTTTGAAGAAAAATTTATTCATTATTTTTCCATTGCTCATTGACATCATGTAGCAGGCATTTATATAGAGGGATATGGTTTGCCCCTCCCCCGTGGTATGCCAAGATATACTCTATTTTTTAAATTATTTCTTATATTGTCCAGTATTGTTCTTAATTGCTATAAAGTATAACGGAAAAGATCCCATTTTTCTTTAATCTCTAGCTTTTAAACCTAACCAAGCTAAAACTCTTCTCTTCAGTAATTGCGCCTCTAATCCTAAATACCATTTCCATAGTACTATCTATATTTATTTATAAATCCTTGATTTGCGTGCGTACGTGAAATAAACTTTTTTACAACAAATAGATTGGTATTTATTATAAAATAATTACTATTTAAAAGTTATTATTATTTGAAAACATGGGAATAATTACTATTCATAAATATATATTACTAATAAATTACTGTGGATATTATATTATTATAAATGAATTACACAAAATAAGATTTTGCGGGTAATTCCTACTCTCAGCCATAAGTGTGGGCACAAACAAAATCTATGTAACCCCATCTTGAAGCTGAAGTGTTGTTGAAGATTTTGGATGGAACGTGGTTTGATTTTGGACGCCTACTCTGCTCTGAATTATCGCCTGAAATTAAGCAGAATACAGAAGTTTGTGAAATTCCATTGCTTGGTTTCATGATTTGGGGAAATTAAAAGTAGAGCGGGTGTCTGATACAAAATCGTCAACAATACCCAACTCGTTACCACAATCAATCGTGAAACTCCAATTACCAGAGAATAGTTTCTGTACAACTTCAAACTTCCCCCTTTAAGAGGCAACACCTGGCTTACAGCGAGCCCGAACGGTCGCGGCACAAACTTGTGCCCAGGGGTTGGTAGACAGCATATGGCAGACAGGTAAAAGAAAAGAAGTCCCATCTTATTTTTCACAAATGGGATTCAAATATTCTTCTTTTTTAAGCATGAGGCATAATTCGGTTACATAAATGAGATGTGCTTTGATTGGAACAGAAGTTGACTATTGTTATTTTGTAATTAAAGTGATAGCTTCAAGGTGGAAGAAATAGAAAGACTACATAATTAGATTCGGTCTTTTAGCTCATAATTATGCCCCTTTAAAACCCCTACAAGAGTCATTTCGAGGAAGGCTTTTGAGAGTAGAAAGGCGGCTTCGGGACGTGCATCCCTGAGATATAAAATTTTCTATGGTTCCGAATAATTTTATATTTTCACGATTTTTGTTCGAAGATGCGTCCAGTCCTGAAATATCGGACCCCAACCCCAAACAAAAAATTCCACGGACATGCCTCGTTCTTCCTGTATCTCTGTGAAGTATACTCCCCCCCCCCCCCCTAATAAGCTCAGACTTACACAGTTAGTACAATCTTTATTATAGGCTAACAGCAATAAGGAGAAAATTGAAAACCTTCATCCTCCCCCCAGAATCTTTGAAAGACCATCTCAATTTTTCCCCTAAAAATCAAATCATAATAGCCTACACTAAAGCCTGGATGCTTGGGCACAAACACGTAAGCAGGCACAAATTCGGAGGAGGGCACAATGCCCAAAGAAAAGATTAGGCCAAAACTCTTTGTCCAGTCGTGTCTGGGAAACAGTTGAAGCTATCACAGTACAATCTTTCAAAAGTCAAAGCTTCTATAGAGTTCCATACAAGGTCTTACTGTGATTCATTTTGATTTTTTTTTTTTTTTTTATTAGTTATTCTTTTGATGTATCTTGTTATGAAGTAGGCCCTATGTTTCACTTTTTTTTCTTTTTTTTTGGTTTTTTTGTTGTTGTCTTTAATTTTACAATTTTTAGTTCGACAAGCTGTGTAGATCTTGCCACCCTTCCATTAACAAATAAATAAATTAATGAAAAAATTGTGCTATTTCAGAGAGTGGGTCCAGAGGTTCCCTTCTCCTTTACCCCGCCCTGTGCCGATATTGTTCGACATAACGTTTGTTTTACATTTAATCAATCTAAAGTAGAACAAATGTACTCTTTTAAGGTTTGAATGAGAGAAATCCGTTATCTACGTTACTAGTTTTTAGCTAAATGATAAATGTTATGTTTGATAATCTTCGACAGGGTTGTAATTATCTATGGAGCACGAAGAGGGTAGCCTCCAGCTCCCCCCCCCCGCTGAAATTTAGTTTCTTCAAAAATATGTTAAAAACTAAGATAAACCTGCATAATTAAAGCATCCATAGAAACGGGTCAGTTTTCCTTAGTATATCTTTACCTTCATGTTACTGTATTGCTCATTTTTCAGTTTTCCCTATCATCTTCACCTGATTTGGGAAAATAGTAAAACTGATCGCTTTACTGACTAAAAGACACAAAAACAAAATGACGACTGCGAACACAATTAGCTTTTAATGTTGGCTTGTGTTCACTCAAGAACAGAAAAGGAACGAGTATATACGAGTAATTTCATAGAAATAGACAAGGCCGTATCCAGGTGGTTTGAACCTCACCCCCCGAAATGTTTGTCCGACTCGTAAAAACGTAACAAAATGAATATAAATAAATTGTTGACGTTTTTTTATAAGCCCCTTTTAGTATTATTCCTCGCAATGGGGGGGGGGGGGTAAAAAATACGAGAAAATTAAAATTTATGCCATTTTCTTCGATTTTTCCAGAAGAATGTTCTTTGGGCCAATATGAGGAGGATCCCCCTTTATATCCTTCCGAGTGTGTAGTTATGCAAGAATGAGAGCATGTTAAAAACTCAAGAAACTTAGTTTCCAACTTTGCCAGTCTTGTATGCAAGAAAAATATTGATCTATCAATCTCTCGTTTTCCCCCTCAGAATGCAATCTACGGTACTGTTGTATTAGCTGGAAACCACACGAGGAATCGGGTTGGGTTAATGATAATGAAATCAAACAAAATATGATCAAAATACAACAGTTTAGAAACAAATTTCGGCTATATATTTGCGTCATAGGGGGGAGGGGTAAAGCATAGCATATATTAAATACGTAACATAACCTAGGTATCTTTTCCCCCCCTAAACCCCAAAAACAAAAGTTTAAATATTGTAAACACAATGACAAACTACCGTTTGCAATTCAATTCTCTATTGAAAGAAACCCGTTTGACTAATTTCTTAAGCACCTTCCCTATAACATATATCGCATGGGTTCCAGCTAATACAACAGTACCCGATCTACTTCTCAGTTATACTTGCATATGTTTTTAATAAATGCATTTTATTTATAATATTAAATAAAACACGCTTCCAATCATATACTGGTAGTGCATAATTACTACAGGGATGTCACGCAATGTTAAGGGAACCAAGGATCATCACGATTCGATGACTTTGAAACTGGTGTTGTCAGGTAGCATTACTCAGCAGCAGGTGTTAAACAAAGATTGTAACTATTACTTTCATCTGCTGTAACCATTCATCACTACAAGCTGGGTCTGGGTTGTACTTGCCCAAATATGTTTACATTGGATTTTCGGGGGTCACTGTAAAGACTGAGCAGCTGATCTTCTTTGAGCTAAGGTCACCTGCTCTCTTTGTGGGACACGCATGTGCAATGCTGGACGCATAAATATCGCAAATATTTATTCCTGTATTTTATAATGGTCACATAGAATAGCATGATGCCATTCACAGAACCCAAAGAGAATCAGTTACCCAAATAGGCCAGAATCGAGGGGTGATCAATTTTCATATATCACGTAGAGCGTATCAGAACTGTACCAAGTGTTGTGGGGACAGTGCCACGCGTGGCAAAACTTTGCGGTACACGTGGCGCTCCAAGATTACACCAGGTGGGGGAAAGTGGGCGACCCCTAGCACAGAATTCTCCATACTTTTACCCTTGCTGAGTCCTTGTGGCCTTGAAATAACTTACCATCTCGAGATACTCCTACACGACATGCACTACAGCTCTTTCATGCTTTTTTTCGCAGTTCATGTTGCTTTACTTTAATTCAGTAAGTTGCTTTACTTTGCTTTATTTAAATATTTAAAATTATGGAAAGACTGAACCAGAATTAGTTTAAAAAAGCTCAAAAAAGACAAATCTTAATTAGGAAAAATAAAGAATATTGTCAACTTTTCATATACACTATCTTTCTACATTTTGATATGAAATAAAATATTATACAACAGAAACTAAATTTATACATTGAAAGAAACAGGGTTTGCTTTAATTTTTTTTGTCATTGGTTTAGGATAAAAAAAAAGGTTCCGACTATAAAGTGTCTTATATTTTGAATTATGGAATGACAGAGTGGTCAAATTCAAGATATAATATTCTTTTTTTGTTCTGTAATGTATTTATTTGCAGTGAACACCTTTTCCTTCAAAACAAATATGCTTTCGTTTTACGTCCCGGCACAAGAATCGTCAAAAAGAAAGGTTTTAAAATTTTACAAAACAAATATTTGGATTACAAATTAAATAAAAAAAAATCAATTAAACTCCTAACATATGCCTATTTCCATTAGAAAAAATCTTCCACTAGGTCTCTATGGGGCTGGGGCTCCTGATTTTAAATGTCGGTACTCTTGCATTATGTGGGCCTTTTTAAAAAGTCAAGTTTGGTTAATGCTAATGAAATAAAATAAAATAGGATGAACATATAAGTTTAGAAACAAATTTGGGCTATATATTTGCAAATTAGGAGGGAGGGGGGGGTTAAGAATAGCATATATTAAATAGGTAACCTAACCTAGGTAACCCCCCCCCCCCCAAACCCCAAAAAACTACAGTTTAATATCGTATACGCAATGAAAACCACGCTATCATTGCCTAGTCTATAGCGGTAAATATGTCAAAAATGGGGTTTATCATTGCCTAGTCTATAGTAGTTAACCTGAGAGACCCACATAATGCAAGAGTACCTAAATGTCTTTATTTGCTTTATGTTAAAGCAGCACTAAAAGACTTAACAGCACTTTCACCCCTTTGCGTAAAAGCAGCTCCTTGTTCAAAGGTAGGGGAAGAAAAACCATTTCTAGGAAAATTTGGCTATTTGTGAAAAAAGTAACTTCCATAAATATTAATGCTCATTTGGATAGTTTAGTTAAAGTATTTAATTAGTTATACGATAAATATTAAGCGTCAGAAATTTTTCCTTCCTTTTAGTTCCTCCCAAACGAGCTTGAATTCTTGTCAAAAATAGCACATTCATATTAAAGACATCCGAAAGTGTTAAATTAAACTTTAGTGAAAAAGGGTACATACAGCACAAAGACAAGACATCCGTATAATCAAGCATCCCGTCTATATATTAAAAGGGTATAACAAAACCCCATTCCAAAAAGAATATCCATTCAAAATTCAAAGCAGGTGGAACTATTGAACATAATAGAATCACATACATTTTATATAAGCTTGGAATCTATTTCGATTACGGTTTGAAATGTCTTGAAATTCCTTAAGCATGAAAAGGCCATATCTCTTCTTTTGAAAGTTTGCTGAAAAGAAATACCGCCCCCAAAGCAAAGCTTAAAAAGAGGGGATCCCAAAAGAGAAAGGATCCAATAACATATTCCTAAAATTCTTGGATAGCTGGAAGAATTCTGGACATAGTCGATTTTACGTTAGAAAACAGGAAATTCCGAAATTACAAAAAAAGAAAGAGAAAGAATCGTTTCTTTATTTTGACGCTTTGAAAGTCCAGGCGAGAAAATATTTAAGAAAGTCCGGAAGGCATCGGTTTTACGACAGAAGCAAACAGACAATTTTTTCCGGAAGAAGGGGCTGATGATTTTAGAAAGGCAATTCCAGGCATTGATTCGTTTGAACACAGACGTATTGCGTCGTGTGACATACATCAAACAGTCGACGGAGCGATAAGCTGCACATCCGACTGACGAAGAACACTCATAATAAAGTTTATCTGAAAAATCCTGCTCACGCAAACCCCATAACAACCATACTTGCGCCAATACAAAAAAAATACCCTAGTCACATACAGGCAAGTGTTCCTCCCCTAAAATCCCCTGAAATGTGATTTTTACGAGTTCATTTATAATTTTATAATTTCTATTTTATAATTCACCTTTCAAAGGTATGCTCCTGCCCTGGGGCAAACTCCTATATACTCTCCTGGCTGTCGGGGCTAAATTGATCAAAAAAAAGAAAACATCCTTTTTGGAAGTATTTACATTGTAAAATATCTTTTTTGGTATTATTGAAAAAATTGAAAAAGACAAATTGGTACTTGTTCATTTTATGGTACCCACGAAAGAGGCCAAGTTCGGTTAATGCTAATGAATTTTAATAAATTTGGATGATTATATAATTGTTTAGAAACAAATTTGGGCTAAATATTTGCACATTAGGGGGTGGGGTGGCGGGTAAAATATAGTTTATATTAAATACATAATCTATTCTAACCTAGGTGCCTTCCCCCCCCCCCCCCTAAAGCCCAAAAACAACAGTTTAAATATTGTAAACGCAATGAAAACCGCGCTTTGCATTCCATTTCTCTATTGCAAATACCCGTTTGACGGGTATCCATTGGTAGTTCCTTGTACAATATATAGCGGTGGGTACCATAAAGTGCACAAGAACCGACAAACTTACCTCTCCTAGATTCTGAAAAATACAGTTTGCCTTCCCCCCTAAATTTTCGGGAACTGACGCCACCGGTCAGCGCCTTTTCCTAGAGCCCCTTCCTTTCCTGCTTATTTGTTTACACTATCATTAACGGCCAAAGAAAAAACTAAGCAGATTCAATTCAATTCACTGGACTATGGAGCGTTCAAAATCTTCAATCCCTTTTCTGGGTGCAAGGCCGTGCCCAGAGGGGGGTTTGAACCCCTCCCGAAATGTTTTTTTGACTCGTAAAAACGTAACAAAAATGGATATAAACAAATTTTGTACGCTTTTTTTGTGACCCCCCCCCCGAAAAATGATCTTTGAGTAAAACCCCCTCCGACAAAAATCCTGGGTACGGCCTTGTCTGGGTGCAATGAGTTTTCGAGCGCTAGGACAATTCTACTCGCAGGTCGCGAAATAATGACACCATCTTGAGTTAACCAAATCTATAAGGTTCAAATCTAACTAACAAACAGGGGACAGACAGAGGTCTCTTTCCCCTCTGTCTAAGAAGCCTGAAATAATACACAGATGGTTTTAACAATCCATTATCGGAGGAACTTGTTTAAAGAGCAACAAAAACACTTTCAGAAGCATGACCGTTTTCAAATACATTTAAACGGAGATAGCCCATATAAAGAGAGGCCTATGTAAACAAAAGGCAGGTTGGAAGGTTACCCGTATAATAAAGCTGATCCGGCTATTGCTCCTCCAATTTGTGCCACAAAGTACAAAGCACCACGAAATGGAGACATAGATCTTTTGACAACCAAAGCCAACGTTATCGAAGGGTTGAAATTTGAACCTAAAAATAGTTTCAATCGTAAATCAGAGCATTATATAAAATAATCTAAGATATTTCGGCATAATCATGATTACAGAAAAAACAACAGTGGGTACTTTTGTCTTATAGCCACCACACTCAAGATCTTGTATCGCGAACATGAGACAATAACTCGTTTTCATGGTCTTTATACCAGACAATATTAGCTTCGGCTCGGTGGGAAACTACATTGTAGCTATTTTTTAATTAAATATTCAGTTGGTATTTTGGTTTGGTTAGGTTATGTATTTAATATAATGCGGTTTGGGCGGCCCCCTTCCATAATTTTTTGTTGTAGTCATCAAAATTTTGTTGATAAACTATTATATTTTCATCATATTTTGCTTTATTTCATTAGCATTAACCAAACTTCACTTCTCGATGGAACTTGAGTGTGGTGGCTATAAGATACAAGTACCAAACAGTGACATAAATCAAAGCTCAAAAGGGAAGATGACTTATCTGCACACATCGGAAATAGGAAACCTGAATCCCCACCACTGAACAATCGTCCATTGACCGTATTAGTCAAATTTCGAGAATTTTTATGTATTTTTGAGAAATTCTCATTCAGAAATTTGAAATCTCATATTTTGAGAATGACAAGTTTGTCAAATTCCAAAAACAAGTCAAGCGTACGAAAATTAAAGAGAGGACCGGTATGGACCAACTCGCATAAATGTGAACCTTTGAGAAGGTGAGACGAGTGCTCCGTCCTGCGTATGCACATGATCAGTCCTCTTTCCCCTCCGTTGGAAAGGGAAAATACTCTGATAAATAACAACCTAAACTTAAATAAATAAGAATTCAATTGTAAAACGAAGATCACACTGCAATAAAAAATATACACATTTTATCAAAAGAAACACAAACTAAACAAACGCCTAAAGGGAAAAACGCAATCAAAAACTACTACTACTACTACAAACAAATCACCGCAGCACGAAACCGCCTTGGGCCAAAACAGCTACGCACGCTCCTCTTCCATCATAATCTATTCAAAGCCTCCCTCTTTACATCCTCCCTACAAGTTTTCATCTCCCTTAAGTCTTTATTTGCAGCATCCTCCCATCCCAACCGCGGACAACCTGCTTTCCGTTTAGTCCTAAACAGTGGACTGAAAAGGACGATCTTTGGAAACCTTTCATCTTTCATTCGCAAAACGTGCCCTAGTCATGTCAGTCTTTCTCTCACTATATCCCAAGAAAGCGGGATTGAACCACACTTTCCGTACAGCCTATTTGCTGAAATACGGCCAGTCAGCCAAAACAATCCGTATTAGCTGGTGATAATTATATATATATATATATATATATATATATATATATATATATATATATATATATATATATATATATATATATATATATATATATATATATATATATATATATATATATATATATATATATATATATATATATATATAGATATAGATATAGATATAGATATATATATAGATATATATATATATATATATATATATATATATATATATAGATATATAGATATATAGATATATATATATATATATATATATATATATATATATATATATATATATATATATATATATATATATATATATATATATATAGATATACATATATATATACATATATATATACATATATATATACATATATATATATATATATATATATATATATATATATATATATATATATATATATATATATATATATATATATATACATATCATCATCATATATATATATATATATATATATATATATATATATATATCATATATATATATATATATATATATATATATATATATATATATATATATATATATATATATATATATATATATATATATATATATATATATATATATATATATATATATATATATAATATATTGTGCTATAAAAAACCGTGTAAACTATTTTTAAAATAATCCCAAACCCAAAACAATCCATAGGCAATTTCTCTGGAAGATATATGGCAAATCTTCCGCCGTTTTTCGAAGAGCCCATGCTTCAGAACCATATTTGACCACTGTAAAACTTACCCCCCCCCCCCCAAAAAAAAAATAACCTACGCAAAGGTCAACCAACCAAAATGCAATCAATTCTTTGTGTTTAGCCTACTAATCTTAGCAGTAGCGAGGTTTCCAATATAGCGTATGCTTTAAATAAATGTTAGTAGCGTGACCTTAAAAAACTGAGTTAAAAACCCAGTCTCCCAATTTTTTCAGAGTTCAGCTCCCTTTTAGTACGTCAAGAATTAAACACAAAGATAAATATAACTTATCCCGTAGAAACGCTAAATATTTAGAATGAGATAAATAGCAAAAAAAACTATCAAGAATCTGGCTTCTTTTTTTATTTGACTGGCAACCATGTTCTTTAGTAAGATCATATACTCGAAATAAAGGAGGACCCTGATGAAAAAGACTGGTTAAATTTTACCCGTTCTTTTTCTCGAATTACTGGACTTTAAATGTTATTTTTGAAACTAATAATATGATCAGTCATGTTTAATTTTTCAACAATATAATTTCAAAAAGGGACTCCCCTGAAGGCACGGAACCAAGCACCGCGTAGTTATACGTGTCCGGACAAACTCCTACATTTCTGATAGGCCTAATATATTTTTGATTTTTGGTTGAAAAAATCGACAAAATAAAAAAAAACTACATCTCCTTGGATGTTGAAGAGCACATTTATTTTGTATCTTCATTTTTTGAAATAAAAAAAAAACCTGGTAATTATTTACATTTATTTCTGTTATTATAAGTCAGACGAAAAATTCGGGGGGGGGGGGGGGTAAAACCAGGTAAACATCCTCCCCTTAGATACCTGTGTCAGTAGCTTAGGCTATGCTATTTTCGGCTAGCCTTGGCAAAGCTAAATAATACTGATTCTTAAAGTATAGGCCAAGACTCTTGCTTTAAAAATAGGCCTAGGCTACATAGTACAGCAGCTTTTTCCTTTCCAGGAATGGATCTACAGCCATAATAAGGAGAGGGGGGGAGTGCACCTTTGGTTATGCAAAAGAAGTTTTCCGAGCTGGCAACAAGCAAATATGCTTCCATATACCCTAATGCGAAAACTGATAAAACACAGCAACGGTTTCCTATAAATTAAAAAAACAGGCCTACCGGAAATTAGAGCGAAACAATGTGTTAACATGGCTACAGTGAATCCAACAGTTAAACCAATTCCAATATATGGAGGGCTGTGTCCTGACCAAGGTATAAAAGCACCGCATGTCAGGAATATCAAAAAAAAAGTTCCAACACATTCAGCCACCACCGATCTCCAAAATTCCAAAGTCCTAATTTCCGCTTGAAATGGTATAACCAGATTATCATCATCATTTCTTTTATCGAGTTTTTCTAATAGCGTCACTAGTAATGTGTCTACTGTTGCTGAAGATATATTTGTATTTAAAGGAACAGTTACACTTTTCTTCGCCATTTCTCTTTAAATTATCACAGCACAACCCTGTCCTTCCCCTTAAACGTGGACATTTAAACTAATTTAATTTTAACGAATACAATTTAACAGAGTTCTTTCTCTAGCGCTTCCTGAAAAGCGCAGAAGGAGGTCTTTTTCTGCCCTCCTTAGTGCCATCTAATATAATTTTTCTGACGACAGGTAAGTAGCGGCATCTTATGGAAAATTAAAATAATATCGCAACAGTCGAGCATCTCAAGGATAAGTGAGTTAAACAAGAAGTTATTTAATAGGAGAGGTGAGTAAAATCCGAGCTTCAGGAGGAATAACACCTTGTGGTAAAATATCCGGTAAATTTTTAAGAACGTTGGATTCGCTAGATGAAAGATAAACCTATCTTCCGATTCACCATTCAACGCTCTTTACAAATACATTAACTGTTACTGACACAATTGTGTCCTAAACCCCATCCCTAATGTGGTATTACGAAGTCATAATCCCTCAACACTAGGGTGGTTTCCTAAATAATACTGCAACCGTTTTCTAGGCAACTTTTTAAGTTGCCCTAAATGACATGAGTGCAGCCAATAAGTGGTGATGGGAGCCTGGGAAAAAGAAGACGATTGAAATGTGCCAAAATAGAAATATCATAAATATACCCATTTAAATCCTGGTACAATAAAAACTGCTGGTAGCACTCCCTGCCCCCTTCATTCCCCTCCGCAGGAAAAATGTCTGGTAAAATTTAAGAATAATGAATAAATTCGCTGGCTAAAAGTTAAACATACCATTTGGTTTATCATTCAACACTCTCTACAAGAAGAACGACTTCTACCAGTGGAATTGCATCCCAGCCCCCACACCACCCTTAATATCTGGATATTGCCCTAGAGTGTATGCAAACTTTCTCAAATACGTACTAGTGCGGAATACCAGCCATATCCAAAGGAAAAGCTATGCCCCACAAGAAAATTCGTCTAGTGATTATGGTAATTTGCACTATTTTTCGAAACTCCGAAAAAGGAATTTTGGAAACTCCGAAAAAGGAATTAAAAGCTAAGAGCCTAAGAAATTTGAAAATTCCAGCATCAGATTGAGCTTATCAGAGAATCCTGCTGTCGAGGTTTCAAGGTCCTATTTACAAAAACGCAAAATTTTTTATTTTTTGCCAGAATAAAGATCACGGGTGTGTGTTTATTATTTTTTTTTTTTTTCCCAGGTGTGATCGTATCGAACCAATGGTCCTTGAAGATCCCGAGAGGGTTCATTGAAACGAAAAGTAAAAGTTCAAGTGCTCTTTTTAAGTGACCAACAATATTGGAGGGCAACCAGCCCCCCAAGACTGGAGGGTAACTAGGCAGTGGAGGACCCCCCCCCCCCCTAACGTAGTCTAAAGTAGTGTAATTTACTTAATTAACGCGGGTTTGCGTTAAATAAACTTGCTCCTGATGCAATTTTATCGGATTAACCTATTTTGCCCCCCGCCCTAAAAAAATAATTCCCCCTGTCACTAGGGGGAATTTTCCTGGGGAATTATCTGGGGAGAAATTTCAGCAAGGAGGGGATTGTCCTCAGGACTTTTGGCGGGAGGACTTTTCCGTGAGAGAACTTTTTGGGGGAGGAACCATTCATTGGGGGATTCTTCACAGAGAGAGAAGGTAGATTTCCCGGCATGTTTTGAAGAACAATCAGAAATTAAATAATAAAACAAGGTTTTGCAACTGAAAGAACTAGCAACATTAAAACTTAAAACGAACAGAAAATTATTTCGTATATGAAGACAGCTGCCCCCTCCTCAATCCCTCACTCGGTATGCTACAGCTTTTTAGTGCTTTAAAAAAGCTTCTTATTCCAATTCAGCAGCCCTTGTGTTTCAGCACTTGTTCTTCAAGAAATTTGACAAAAAGTCAAACTTGAGCGTAGCAATCGAAAAGTTGAGAATGGGCAGTCCCCTCATATACGGAATTAAACAAAAAAAAAATTTATTTTAACTGAAAGTAAGGAACGACGTTAAAACTTAAAACAAACAGAAATTATTCCGTATATGAAAGGGGCTGCCCCCTCCTCAACGCCTCGCTCTTTACGCTAAAGTTTTTTATTGTTTAAAAAAAAATAGAGTTGCGAGAAAGTCAAACTTTAGCGTAAAGAGCGAAGTGTTGAGGAGGGGACAGCCCCTTTTATATACTAAATAATTTCTGTTAGTTTTAAGTTTTAACGTCGTTCCTTAGGACTACTTTCAGTTTAAAAAAAAACTTGTTTTTTATATTTAATTTTTTAAGGTTTTTGAATTAATATAGATTTTGATTTTGGCTCACCGTACATGAAAAATTAAAACAAAATTTGCATATTAATTTTACTTTTATTTGGTTAAATGGCTTTCTCGAAACTTTAAATTTATCGAAACTTTAATAGTTTAATTTTATTTACTAATGTTTTTATTAGTAATAAATATACTTAACTTACGAATTAACTTACGTAACGAACTTCTATATTCATATATTTTAATACGTATATTAGGGGGTTCGCCCCATAGTCAATACCACGCTCTTTAAGCTAAAGTTCGAATTTTGTTCCAATTCTTTAAAAATGACCCCTTAATCACAAAGGCCGTTATTTAGAATAAATAGCTCTTATGAAAGTACTTAAAAAATCTTTGGCTTAAAGAGCGAGGTATTGACTAGGGGGCGAACCCAATCATATACGTAATATTTTCTGTTCGTTTTAAGTTTCGATGTTGCTGCTTACTTTCACTTGAAAAACTTGTTTGTTTTTATATTTAATTTCTGATCTTTTTTTAAATAATGCTGGGAAATCCGGCGCCTCATTCATAGCAATGTCCCTTTCCCCATGAAAACTTCCTTCATGGAAAGATCCTCCCACGTATCCCTCGACCCACCCACCCTCCCTCCACTACCAGAAAAAATCCCCGCTGAAAACTTCTGTATACTTCCCAATAACCAATACTATATGTTACTATTGGGTAAAGTTCATAACTTTCAGCCCTCCCCCCGGGGACTTCGGGGGACTAAGTCATCCTGGAAGACATATTTATCGTACTTTCGACCATGCTAAACAATATGGCTGTTTCAAATTTTGATTGGAAGACAGTGGGAAAAAATGAGTGTTAGAAGGGGCTTAGTTGCCCTCTATTTTTTTTGTCACTTCAATAGAGAACTAAAACTTTTAATTTCCGTTTCAATGAGCCCTTCCATGATATTCTGGGACCACTGGGTCGATGCGATCACCCCTGGGGAAAAGAAAAAAAAACAAAAAAAACAAAAAAACACGCATCCGTGATCTTTCTTCTGGCAAAAAATAGAAAATTCCACATTTTTGTAGATAGGAGCTTGAAACCTCTAGTGTAGGGTTCTCTGATACGCTGAATATGATGGTGTGATTTTCATTAAGGTTCTATAACTTGTAGGGGGTCTTTCCCCCTTTTTTCGAATATAAGTCAAATTTTTTAAGGCGCGTAACTTTCGATGGGTATGATTAAACTGAATGAAACAGACATATTTGAAATCAGCAAAAAAATCTGATTCTTTGTATGTATCTATTGGTATCAAAATCCCGTTTTCTAGAGTTTCGGTTACCATTGATCCGGATAGCTCCTTACTTACAGTTTGTTACCACGAACTGTTTGATAATATGCTAACGTTTTACTATTACTCCTTACTTTCAGTTGATAAAAACATGTCATTTTTATTTAGTTTATCATAAAAAGTCCGTTCACAAGTAATTTGACCAGCTAAAATGATTAAAATATAATGAAAGCATATACTGCTCTGTTCTCTTCTCGCGTGGTTTCAAGTATTTTCTAACACGAGTTCAATTCAGGAGCAATTCTACTTTATTTCGAATTTCCCAAGTCTACAATTGAGTCTTTCAAAATTTTCCAGAAAAAAAAATAGTTTGTATTTCGTGTTCGTACGGCTAATTTTTGGTTGGATTTCGAAGAACCAAATTTTCTTTTGGGTAAAAGCTAAAAAATACTGGTATTGAAGAAACATAAATCCAAGTGACTTAATACTCTAATCTCTTTTCAATAACCAATTCCAAGGTTTTGGTTTACCTATTAAAGTATCTTCGCAAAATATCCGATTTTCAGCTTCAGTTTGACTGTATATCAACTCAGATCATTCTGTTCATCTAACTATCGTATCGACATTTTGAATGGCGAATTCAGACGATTCGAATTGGACTTATTAGGAGTTTCAGAAACTCATATCCCAGGGGTAGGAAGGATGAAATTAGGTGATATAGAATTTATTTACTCAGGCAGGAAGGATGGGGTACATAAAAGAGGGTAGGGCTCATGATGAATAAGGAAGCTTCTAAGTCTTGTCTAGGCTGGGAAGATACTAATAATAGAATACTAATCGCTAATTTTATGACTAAAAAGTTTAGGGTATCAGTTATGGTGGTATATGCCCCTGTAGAACGGACTGACGGAGATACTGCTGACTTAGATGAATTTTACTTACAGTTACAGGAGCAAATAGAAAGGGTCCCATGTAGAAATATGGTATTTTTAGTTTAATATTCTAACGCCTAGGTTGCTAGAAATAGGAAGAGATGATATCCTAAACTTAGTAAATCTGGTGTAGGAAAGGAAAACAGTAAGATATAAATAGACTACTGCAATTCTGTAGGTATAACAATTTAGTTATAACCAATACAGTGTTTGGTCATAAAATGACCCATAAGTTAACGTGGTAGTCACGTGATCGTAAGACAACAAACCTTGTTGATTATGTTATAGTAAACCGAAGACTGGCAGGATCAATAGAAGATAGTAGGGTGTTTAGGAGTGCTGTTATTGATGTTAAAAGTAAAGATCACTATCTAGTATTCTCTAGGGCTAATTTAAGCTAAAATTTCGGAAGGTTAACTACTTCCCAGGAAGTTATGATGTTGGTAGGCTCGGGGATGAGAATTTGAGAAAAACTTTCCAGGAACAGTTGAATGCTAAATTTGAGAGTTTAAAATTTGACAATGTAGAAGATGGATGGAATAATTTAGGGAAAACAATTTGTGAAGTTGCTGATGGTGTCTTATGGAAGAAAATTAGGAACGCAGATAGGAATATTAGTGAAAAAGCTTTAGGTTTAATATAGAGGAGAAGGGGCTAGTACAATAATTATCTGAATGACAGATCATATAAAAACAAGAGCATTGTAAAGAAAGTGGAGGAAGCATTAAAATATGAACTAAGAAGGTACGAAGCGAAGGCCATGGATAAAATTGTCGAGGATCTGGAAGATGCAGCTAGACGGCCTAATAGTAAAATATCGTATTGGCATGTTAATAAATTGAGAGAGAGTGGTCGATCCGGCCTTGTCCCTGTTAAAGATAGGAACAGGGCCACAATTAATGATAAGGAAATAATTAAAGAGATATGGGCAGAACATTTTGAGAATGTGCTAAACCGAGGTAGAGTTGCAGGAAAAGATATAGAGGAAAATGAAAAAGTTTCTGATACCTTGGATGTGAAAGAAGATTTGTTTTGTGAGAAAAAAATTAGCGACAGTTCTAAAAATATTAAAAAATAATAAGGCCCCAGGTGCAGATAATTTGGTAAATGAGTTTCTTAAATATGGTGGTTCTGAGGTTAGAAATAATTTACTGAAGATTCTGAATATGATTTTTGAAAAAGGGGAAGTACCTAGTGATTTTAGGAAAACCCTAACTAACCACTGTATAAGAAGGGTTATACGAGTGAGTGTGGTAATTATCAATGCATGAGCCTTGTCTCTATGTGTAGCAAAATACTTATTAATGTGATACTTTTGAGACTGAGCGGTAATGTAGACAAAGTGATAAGAGAAGAACAGTGCGGTTTTAGAAAGGGTAGAGGATGTGTCGACCAACTTTTCACTCTTAGGTTAATAATTAAGAAGTGCAAGAGCTGAGCTATCAAACACCATTGGTCCTCAGTTTTATAGACTATGAGCAAGAGCTCGACACTGTTGATAGAAGAGTTTTAGCGAAGGTCTTATCCGGATAAATACATTAAAGTGATTAGTGCGATGTACGAGAATAACACTGCTGCGGTTAAGGTAGGGAATGAGGTTAGCAACTGGTTTCGTATTAAATCAGGAATTATGCAGGGTTGTGTTCTATCCCCCTTTATATTTTCTTGGACTTAGATTATGCTGATCATTTAAGCATCCTAGATGAAAGTCTGGGCAAAATGAATGAACTTTTAGAGGTTTTTGCGAGTTCAGGGTGGTAGAATATGTTTAAAAATTAATATTAAGAACACTAAGTTTCTAAGGCTAGGAATTAATAAAGACGTTGGGTAAGGCGAGGAATAAGTGACGTTGGGTAACGAAAAGATTGATCAGGTGGGCAGTAAAGAGTATAACGAGTAAAGAGCTAAGGAGGAGACAGCCCCCTTTATATAAAGAGTAATCTATTCAAATAGGTTTTCAAATTTGTTCCTTGCATTCATTTGAAAAGCTCTTTTTTTATTTAATTTCTGATTGTTTTCCAAATCATACCCAGGCCTAACCAAGATATAATACTTTTAAAATTTGCAAATCAATAATTGTACGTTGATTAATACCGTCCTACGTTTAATTTTATAACATCTATTTTGGATAAAATTTGAAGGTATTTAAAAATTGGCGATGAATAGTAATTCTGGCAAAAAGTCCTTGTTAATGTTATTATTAAGGAATTTCGGTTGGATGAAAAAGGAGTATTATTGTTTGTATGGATTGAAATTCTGTGAGACCTTTGATCTTCTACATAACTGAAGCCATCACAACCTCTACAACAGGATTTTTATCGATAAATATATTACATACATTTGTTAGAATGCATTAAAGTACTTCATATAAATAGAAAAGAAAATAACACCATTTAAGATTGCTGAAAACTAAGTTCCTAGCAGTTTTTGCCATCCAAAAGAAATTTCCTGGCGGGGCTGATGATAACCTGCCTTGCATTTCCCACCTTTGTGCTGGTAGATGTGGGAATATAACATGTTATCTGAATATAGAAACGTTTTAAATAATTCCTACTCTTCCCCCTTCCTCTTTCAACATTCATCTGAAGCCTCATGAAGAGTAAGCAGTTTATCCATTAAAATGTACTTTTTTAGGAATCTACCCTACCCCCACCTAAACAATGACTCACATCCCCCTCATTATAGCTGATAAACAATTACAAATCACAAAACGTAGCCTATTTTAGTAGAATGCTAATAATGAATTTGCTTGGAGGTATAGCCAAACAGGTTTTTCTAGTAGTCCTATTCTAAAGGTCATTACACCTTTGCCAAGAGATTTACGCAATTTGTAGTTCAAGGTATATACATGTTTTTTTTTTTACCATCTATTGAATTTGAGGACGCCCCCGTACCAAACAGGTTTTTCTGGTAGAACCTTATACTTTACTGACGCCCCCGTACCAAACAGGTTGGGTATAATCTGTTTTGGTTCAAGTTTTTCTGACACAATTAACTGAATTTCTATTTCATGATATACAAGTTTTTTTTTAGGTTAAATCCGTGTCAGAAAAACCGGTGTGTTTTTTTTAGTTGCCAATATATTCAACTATTTTTTGTATACATTCAGGTTTCAAATTAGATTCTTCAACAGTTTTGAATAGTTTATTCAACTTAACACTACTGACATTTTTTGTGAACATTTACATAGAAATGGATAATTCGAAGCAATTTCTGGTGAGTTAAATTTTCTCATTATTATAATAAAAAGAAATTGTCTTGTCATTAAGTCAAGGAAGAAATTCTTTCCTTACACTGTGTGCTTACCTCTTTTAAAAAGTTTTGACTATTTAAGACAGACACTAGAACTAAGGGTACTTATGCACTTAGAAGCCTATTGCTTAGGAGCTGAAACCTCTACATAGTTCTCTTATAGGCTGAAATTTACGGTGCAATTTTTATCAAGATCAGTGGGCCTTTTTAGGGATGTTTTTGAAAAAGTGCTTAGCTTTCGATCGGTAATTTGGGATTAGAATAAAAAGTTGATTCTTTTAATGTATTAATTGTTACAAAAGCTTCCTTTTTATCAAGATCAGTGGCTTTTTTTTTATGGATTTTTTTTAAAATACTTCCAGGCCCGTCTGCATTTACGGTGCGATTTTTATAAATATCAGTGTGCCTTTTTAGGGATGTTTTTTGAAAAAGTGCTTAGCTTTCGATCGGTAATTTGGGATTAGAATAAAATGTTGGTTCTTTTAATTTATTAATTGTTACAAAAGCTTCATTTTTATCAAGTTCAGTGGCTTTTTTTCTTAGTTTTATTTTTTAAAATGCTTACGGCCCGGTCCGCATTTAAGGTGCGATTTTTTTAAAGTTCAGTGGACCTTTTTAGGAATGTTTTTGAAAAATTGCTTAGCTTTCGAACGGTAATTTGGGGTTAAAATAAAATGTTGATTCTTTTAATGTATTAATTGTTAAAAAAGCTTCCTTTTTATAAAGATAAGTGGCTTTTTTTTTTATTGATATTTTTTTTAAAATAATTACAGGCCAGTCTGCATTTACGGTGCGATTTTTATCAAGATCAGTGGGCCTTTTTAGGGATGTTTTTGAAAAAGTGCTTAGCTTTTGATCGGTAATTTGGGATTAGAATAAAATGTTGACTCTTTTAATGTATTAATTGTTACAAAAGCTTCCTTTTTATCAAGATCAGTGGCTTTTTTAGGGATGTTTTTGAAAATACTTCCATCCCAGTCTGCATTTACGGTGCGATTTTTATCAAGATCAGTGGGCCTTTATAGGGATATTTTTGAAAAATTGCTTAGCTTTCGATCGGTAATTTGTGGTTAGAATAAAATGTTGATTCTTTTATTGTATTGTTACAAAAGCTTCCTTTTTAGAGTTTTGGTTACTATTAACCTGATTTGTTCCTTACTTATAGTTCGTTACCATGTACTGCTGGAAAATGTATTTCAGTGATATTTTAGATCATAGTAGCCTAATGGTGCTTTTAGTCTTTAGAAGAAGAACCAAAATAATTTAGAATCTATGCTGCTTACCTTAGTTTAAGAGCTGAAAATCATTCTAAAAAATCTAAATTTGTAACAATGAGTATTTTATTTTGATAATAAAGGAAAATATAAATATTTATTTAATTGAAAAAAAAAAAATTTAAGTTCCCCCTATTTTAACACCAGTATTTTAATGCAAAAAATAGGCACATATTGCACCCTGTTTAAATCAGAATAATCCGGAGATTATTAATCTTTATCACCCAAGGACCAAAATTGTCCCAGTGCCCCGGCCAGTTTTTTAGCAGAAAGATCAGCATCTTGAAACCTTTTCGAAGCAGAAAAAAAAAAGGCACAATTAAGGTTTTTTAAAATTTTGTGGAAAACCCAGTTTTTTTCGAATTAATATTCAGTTGCTCAAAAAATTAATTGAAAACCCCTGATTTTGAAATCAAGATGTTTTTTACACTAATTTAGATGCCTAACATAAACTGAATTATTTTCCAAACCCAAAATGCATTTTTGTCGCATGCTAAATTTTTGCCCTTTTTTTTTTAAAGGAAGAAGATAAGTGCTATAATGCCACTCTGGAAAAGAAAGCGAGATGGATCGAACCTGCGTTGATGCAAGCCACAAGGCCATCTCTTATAAAATACGTTGATAGAATTACACATGACCTGGACCGGCCAATAGCCAAGAATCTTTTAATGCCAGAGTCCTCTGACGCCAGTGTTAGCTCCACGCAAGTTGGAAGGAAGTTGAAAAGGGAATGGGCTGCTTCACATAATGCCTCAGCCTGATCAAATCAAGATAGAAGGGACACTCCTCTTCAAGCCATGCCACGGACTTCTGATGTACAGCCAGAACTTGTAAGTGTATATATTTTTTTTTCCTTTTTTTTTTCAAAAATAAGAAAAAATTTTCTCAGGAACATAGCTTTTGATGAGTAAAAATTAAAATTTGTTTCTAAACTATTTCATTTTCTTTCATTAACCAAATTAGCGGTATATAAAGGAATGCTTATAACGCATTTCTATAAAAAAAAAACTTACATTGTAACTTCTAACCAAGACGCATTATAGTTCAATAATTCCAATATTCATTTTAAACAAAAACTAACTATTTGAAAAAAAAAAACAAAAAAAAAAAAAGATTTGCTATTTCACAGTTGGAAAGCACTCTTTAAACTGGTATTATTGCGCTAAGCTTTCGCACACATCCGGGCTCTTATCAAATTACTCCATCACCACTTAATCCGCTTTGAATTTTAAGTATGGTTTCATGTAACAGGACGTCTTTTTGCGATAAGAAGCTATTTTTAATAATCTCCAAAAGTGTATTCCACAACGATACAAAGAAACATTATTTTGGGCCAAGTCAAACAATTATTCTCATTGAAAGATGCTTTCGAAAAAAGAATTTGAAGCTGTTCTATTTGAACAGTATTGTGAAGTCGGATACATCCAACTCAAACGGGTATCGAGCCTCCGCCCGCAAAGGAAACTCCCGGGTCCAAAGGGGCCCCCCCGGGAGGGGTTGGGGGGGGGTAACTTTTTAGTTAAAAAAAAGAAATTGCTTGATAAAAAAAAAGAAAAGTGTGTTACAATTGTGATAAAACTTTCGTAAGAATTTTTTAAGTATAAATTCAAAACATCGAAAGAATTGTGTTCACAGTGCATTTCTATCTGACGTTGTTTCATACAGCATGCTGTAGACTATGGGGTTAGAAACTCTATATAAATCGTTCCTACTATTTCTTCTTGTGTGTGTGTGTGTGTGTGTGTTATTAACAGTTTTTTTGTTTTAATATACATTTCTTGATAAAAAAGAAAAAAGAACCTGGTATTGTAACTGTGATAAAACTGTTGTAAAAAAAAAAACTTAATCCCGACATTTTATAGAGTCATTGGGAAGATGGGAAAAATTCTTACGTCACTTGTCCGGGAATTCCGAATCTCATCTGTCATTGCCCCCTCTGGACGGAGATTAGTGAAGGTCTTTTATATGATATCCCCCTGGATTCTTAATTTAAAGCTATAGACATGGACCGACTTATGCAAAGTGTTGGCCTCAATTTTTCCGGGGACATTTTTAATGATAACTTTACTATTAGTGAATTGAGTCCTGAACAAACAGGGTCAGGACATGAAAACAGTGCTACGTCCCCGGAATTGCCTGATTTTTATTTGTTAGAATCTGCTCTAAGCCATTTGCAAACATAAAGGATAGATTTTAGCCCCCCCGAGGAAAACGCGAGCATTATTCTAAATGACCGTGTGAAAATTTTCTATCGCTATATCGAGTGAATTCAAGCAATAATTGAGATTCAGATCGAGAATTGGGAGTGTCGAGAGGGACTTAAAGCGTCTGTGAATTAAAAAGTTTACTTACGAAATGGAACATCCAGGGGTAATTTTTGTTTTAATTTTCCGACAGGCAACCAGACTTTTTATCCAGGTCCAAACGAATTTGAAGATATTTTTTTCAACCGGATAAATAAACTAATTTCAACTTTGAATAAATTTAATGAGAGGGGAAGTGGGTCCACCGTTTTATACATTGAACGCATGGATCTGAATCTCAGTAGATTTTAAAAAAACTTTATTTTAAGGGATGGACAAGGTAAAAAAATTAAATGCTACCCAGATTTATCGGCTACAAGTGGGGTTCAGGGCTTCACATTTGAAACGGGAGTGCAATGCTTTAAGAACGCATTTTTAGTAGCAGCCTAAGAGACATTATACAATGAGTCAACAATGAAAAGTCTCGACAGACTTGCACGCAACGGTGGAAAAAATTTCCACCGTTGGTAAGTAAAAAGTAAATTTTGATTGTTTAGAGGGAAAGTATCCGGTGTCCTTTAAAGAAATAACAATTTTCTAGAAATAAACTTAAATTCTGGGGTGGGAGGGATGTGGTCTCCAGTTTGACACTGAATTTGGAGAGGGGGGATAAAACCCGAATAAAAAAGGGTTGTTACATTCAGTGAAGACACCGACAGTGGAAAATGTTAAAAATTAGGTATGGGTTATTTACCAACCTCCCAAAGATGTAAATTCTTATGGTCATTTTTTCCCCGTTACTGCGATAAGTCAACTCCTATCTCGAAGTAAAAAATTTGGGAAACGTTTCTATTGTCCCATGTGCCTTTTCTCATTCACATCTGAGCGAACATTCTCAGACCACATGGGGCATTGCTAACTTTATAGAAATAAAAGAATAGAAATGCCGGTAGAAGGCAAAGACACTTTACAATTTAAAAATTTTCAAAATTCTCTTCTGCAATCTTATAAAGTGTCTTTAGATTGTGAAACAAGACTGGCTGAGGTATCGAACTCATCAAGGACAAATATAGTCAAGGAACACAAACTAGTTGCGTGTTCCTACACACATGCCAGTTGTGATGCCATCAATAAAATTCAATTGAAAGAGGTTTTTTTTACTATGTATGAGGAGGGAATCATTGAAAAGCAATTAATTTCTGTAATTTAAACATTAAACGGGGAATTTTTATGATTATTTCATACATCTTATCCAATGACAGTGTCTACTAAAGGAACACGTATATTGAAAGAGGGGACAATTTGCTGGGTGTGTAGGGGGGCCCGTGCTCCAAAAGATGCGGTTCAGAACCATAATCACCTTATTGACCCTACTTCAACGGGACAAAGTAACTTTCAATGGTGGGCTCACAATTTGTGTAATTTAAAAATTAAACGACGACATGTTCTACCGGTTTCTATGCATAACTCTAACTATGATCTAAAGTATGTGCTACCTGCATTGGTACATCTTCAAAGAAATGGAACAGTAGATGACGATGATGCATTGGTGATAGACAGCTTTACGTACAAAATCAAACCTAAATCATCGGAAAAGTTGCTTGTTTTGGAATTTATGTGGAAATTTGTTGAAGCTGATATTGAGTACACGAATAAAATTCACTTTTTAAATTCATACAGTTTTTTCCTTAAATCATTGAGTGAATGAATTCAGGTGCAGAAAAAAGATGACGGCAGCAATCCTTTCCCCCTTCTCAAGCAACAACTTCCAAATGATTTATATGATTTGTTAACAGTCAAGGGCATCTATCCTTATGATTATTACTGTTCCATGTCGAGATTCGCCGAGGAGACTATTCCTCCAATTGAATCGTTTTACGACAGTCTTCACGATCGTAGTTGCACCCCCGAGGAATACAGTTTTTCTTAAAAAGTTTGGGCAGAGCGAGGATGTAAAAATGGATATGACAACTACAAGCTGTATTTTTCGAGTGACGTTTTAAAACTGTTAGACATTATGTGTAACAATACAGATAAAATTTATGAGGAATTTAATCTTGATTTGGGTTATTATTTTTCTTCGCCTCATCTAGTGATGGACCTCATCCTGAAAATTAGTGGGAAAAAATTGGGCTAATCACTGACATTGATCAGCATCTGGTCCTCGCGAGGTCAATGAGGGGGGGGTTTGTTTGTCACGGGGACCATATCTTGGAAACTGATCCAACAGGAGAGAAGACGGGGACAAAATCGGATGCAGTTTTCCTTGATATGAATTCTCTCTACCCCTCGGCCATGTCCCATTATTCACGACCTTGCTATGAATATAAATGTCTCAAGGACCCTCAAGTTCCACAGTTCCCCAACATTAACAGTGTTGAAGAGAATGTGCTAGTAGAATGTTTTTTTTAAATGGACGGAGAGATACCAGTCGAGCTTCACGATTCAGTAAAGGATTTTTTTTTCCCATTTATCAATAAACCTGTGACTAAGGACTCTTTGAGTCCTCACAATAGGCGTTCAATCGAGCTGGATGGATTGCAATCAACACCTTCAAAACAAAAACTTATTGCTGACCTACTACCAGAAAAAAAACAGTTGTACATCATGTAGCGTTAAAATGGATGTGTAACAATGGTTTCAACGTCACAAAAGCTCACAGATGACTCGAGTTTACTCAAAAACCATATTTAAAAATATTTGTTGACACTTTTGTCGGCAAACGTTCTGCAGCACAGACGAAAGCCGAAAAATAAATTTATAAACTCATTTTGAATTCGGCTTTCGGCAAAATGTGTGAGAGTGTTCGCAATAGGAATCGTTGTGACGTTGTGACCGATCCAGAACAATGTGCTCGAATTATTGCCAATCCCAATTACACTTCCTTTACAATCATTGGCCCAGACATAATACTTTTGAATAGGAAAAAAAGACGCATTGTTCTGAATAAAAATAGTGCAGCTGACAGTAATATCTTGAAAATATATAAATGGATCATGTTATAATTCCCTGACAGGTTGTCTAGGGTAAAGTAGCAGGCACATGAAAACGTATATGTATGCTATGTTGACACGAAGTCTCTACAGCTCAAAGTAATAACTTAGACAATAGCTGATGATTTGGCGCACGGCGAAATTATCAGTTCACGGATGAACTACACCAATGGGAGTGGGGGTGTTTACCGTTATCTTTTTAACCTTCGGGCGCCAACGCAGATTATTTTTTAAAATTAGTAACCCGGACGCGACCGGATGGCTCATGGTATGTTGTTCGGTCTACCAGTGGAATGTATATAAACACACGACAAGGAAAACAAGAAACGATGAGCAAAGTTGCTCATGCACTATGTGGGTCCGAATTTTGACATTGACATTTAATGGGCTTGTATTGTCCTAAATACGCCGCACAAGGCCAAATTGTTGGCAATTCGTTCATTGAACTACAGGAACTATACTGTAAATGTAGAAAAAATAGCCATGAGTACCATTTCCGACAAGGTCTATGTTTGTCAAGATGGTGTGACCACCCTCCCCCTTGGACACTATTTAACTTCAAGACCGGATCGAATGTATTGCCCACAGGGAAAGTCTCGGTTTAAATAAAGTCCTGTAAATTATTTCCTAAAAACCTTTGGGGGGGCCTCGCGGCCTTTGGGGGGGGGGGGGCTCGTGGCCCGGGGGGGGCGCCGCCGCCAGCGCGGGGGGGGGGGCGCACCGCCACCAAAGTTATCTTTTTTTTTTTGGACTTAGAGCAGATTTTTTTTTTTCAAGTGCTCTCTCTAATTTAATGTTTTTTTTTATCTATAAATAAACAAAAAAGTGTTTTTTCTCTTTGTGCCCATGTAAATGTTGTATTTTTTTTATTATAAATAAATTTTAAAAAGTGGATTTTTTTTTTCAATGTATTGTTACTTTCTTATGTGCATATAATAAAAGAAAAAAATATGATTCTTTATTCGTCTTTGTCTTCTTCTTCTCCTTCTTGAAGAACAGAGTAGTAGTAGGGAAATTATTTAGTCATTAGACTATTAGGGTCTACAGTTAGTTGTTCAGGTGAAATGTTGAAAAGAATATGTATCCATATAAATCACCATTTCGATCGTTTCTGTCTGGGCCTTCACTTTCAGGCAAAACAAAATTTAACTGAAATAATAAAAAATTGTGATAAAATGTTTGTGGAAAAGCCAAAAAAAATATACTATTGTTATATTATTTGGCAGGAGTCATAAGATAAAATAAAAGCAATTGCTGCTGCCATGGGATCAGTGCAGATACAGTTCATACAGGGACTTGATTTTTTCAACATTATTGAACCAAACTCTTGGCTGATCATTGAAGATCTGGCTGAATCTATTGAACAATGGTCTCAGCAAATGCTGCAATTGTTCACTGTTCGCTCTGATTATGAACAGATTTCCGTTACTCTGGTTCTACACAATCTCTTTCATCAGAGCAAATGTATGCGAACACTTGCTTTGAACTGCACCTACTACATCATCTACAGAGTTGTTCGTGATTCTAGCTCGCTAATAAACCTCAATAAACAAATCTATCAAGGTGCCCCTAAATTTCTGCTCTCAGCATACAATCAGGCAAGTAATAAACCCCATGGCTATTTCCTATTGGATCTTAATCAAAATATATCCGAGGATATACGTGTAGTCAAAGATATTTTCGTCAGTGAAATTAGAATATATCTTCCTGTGAACACTAACAAGACGTATTAGGTGCTATAATGACACTGAAGAAACTAAATGAAAATAGACTTTTGTTTTCAGTTCTAAGCACTTCAAAACCTCCGCTTAGGAAAGCGATACTCAAACACGGTATTGACAATGATTTTATTAATCTAATATCTGAACTTTGTTTAAATTTGACCGAGGATAATGTTCAAGTGCCAGAAGTAGTTAAGCAACAGGCAAAGCAACATCGTTCCATTGTACGTACATTGGCCTCTAAAAAGCAAGGAAAGAATTTTAAAAGGAAACGACTTCTTCAGGCGGGCATTAGCTTTTTCACACTTTTACTGCCAATAATTGCAGGACTTGTAGACAGTTTTCTGTAGATGGCAAAACACTATAAATTGACCCAAATAGAACTCGCATTCTAACCCGTCGAGCACTTTGCGGAGAATCTGATTAAATTCGTCGACAATAAAACTATTGAGGATGATAAAAAACGTATTTTACTTCAAGATGCACTTTGCCGAGTGGACAAACACTATCGATCAAAGCCCACTGCTGATCTCAAAAAAGAATCATCTCCTCAAGAGTCTGCTGCTGCTGCTGCTGCTGCTGGAACACAATTATAGAAGTATTAATTGTATTAGATTTTATTGAAATTAGTAAATCTGTTCCCCATCTATTATCGTGAAAAAATAACATGACTCTTAATCTATCTTCTGGGAAATGGTGAAACTCAAGTTGAGAGCGAAGGTGAAAGGATTATAATTCAGGGCAGGAGCTATAATGTTCTTGAATTATTGTATGACATGGTCACAAATCGTAAAGGACTATTATCATTTGACACTCATCTATACAACTTTCTAAATACATTCAACTTCCCCAAAAGTCTTATTGGCAATAGACAAATTCAAAAAAAAATAAATGAAGGTGCATCATCAACATCATCAACATTAAAATATGAACTTGAAGAAGAAAAAGATTTTAAATCAGTTTTGGAAAATACTAGCACACCACTGGTGGCTAGACTACAGCGGAGACATATCAAACCAAGGTCACCATCAGCCAGTATACAAAAGGGTAGCGGACATTACACATCGTGTTTATGTTCAAAATGGCTGAAGTTCAGAAAGGTGTTTGTGAAAACATTGGCGAGGTAGTGAGTTTAGGTTCCCTCACAACTATTTCCAAAGTCACAATTATTCACACTAAAAGTGTAAAAGACTATCAACAAAATGAGCAAAGTTACGTTCTCCATAGAAATCACAGACTTCATGCCAATCAATATCGAAAAACTAAAGCCTTTTACCCATTGCATATAATGCAAGCAGATCTCCTGACTCTAGATGAGCTTCAAAGACGTCACAATACACCGTACAAGTACATTCTACTTGCAATCAGTGTTTTTAGTCGCTATGTATATGCAATTCCATTGCGATCAAAGAGAGGTGTTGAAGTAGCTCAGGCCATTGAAAGTATTCTCGAAAAGGATTCATATAAAAAAATTCAAACGGATCGCGGTAGTGAATTTGTTGATCCTCATGTTGCAAAAGTACTAGAGAAATATAGTACACTGCTCTATCATAGTCACAGTCCTATAAAGGCCGCATTGGACGAACGATTGATAAGAACTATTCGACTTTTAATTTCAACATATTGTACATTGAAAAATACGCCGGCTTATATTCATGATCTGGATAAAATCATGTTGATTTATAATCAAAGACCTCATCGATCATTGTCCAACTCTACACCAACGGAAGTTCATCATTCGGATCATAATACACTTGACACCTTTCTTAAACAATATTCCAATGAGTCAAAAGTCAAGATGAAGAAAAATAAATTCAATGTTTGTGATAATGTTCGAATTAATAGAACAACTAATGTTTTTGAAAAGGGGACTTACTTGTGGTCCACTGCACTTTTTAAAGTGTCAAAAATTCTAGACACTAAACACATAACTTATCGCCTGTGTGATACCAAAGATGAAGAGATTCTCGGTGGCTTTTATGACTATGAATTGCAAAAAGTTAAAAATTCTAGTGAAATCTATCAAATTGAAAAGATATTAAAGACGCTTTCTCGCGGGGGTAAGAAACAGTTAATTGTTCTGTGGCTAGGATACAACTCTGATTTTCATTCTTGAATCGCTTTTGAAGATAATGACAATAGCCCATGATTTCTATATAACTTTCATGTCCAACGTTTCCGATCCTCTCTACAATGACTTAAATATGACAAGTGATTTCTGGACAAAACTCTTACCCGCCATCAAATTTGACGGTGGATACGAAGTGGCTCTTGTCGACTGTATCATCAAAAATATCTATGACATCCTGAGAAAGGATCGTGTGTATGATATAAAAGTTATACCATTCGATTGGCATATGAACAGGTTGGGTTATGCCCACTATGAATGGGTTAAAGCACTTAAATCTAGTGACTATCTACATGTCAGATTGAAATATATTGAATATGATAATATGGGGGATTTGTGTCGTACAATCAATAGAAAAATCTCATATCGTCGGAATGGTACGTTCCATTTTAATTATTCATTGGAACATGATAGTATTTACATTAGCGCACCTGTTGACAATGAAACAATTATTCTCAATGACACCTTGAGAGATGTTCTTGGCTTCAAACAGAATATGATCCATGGGAAAAATGCTGGCACTGTTTACGGGATGGATCAAGTTATTTTTGCTCATTATCCACCTGGTTTCGCCTCGGACTCTTGCATATTTCTCTATGCATCCTTTGTGGAAACGTCGAGAGTCGGTAATTCAAATGTTCCCCTCCTAAGTGTTCTTGAACGAAAAACAAATCATGAACTTGTTCATCACTATAATATAAAGCGTCTTCTGTATTTTCCTGTAAACACTTCGTATTTGGAATTCTGTCAATTAACGCTAACAAGTGAATGGGGTGATCCTTTAGGAATAATAAAAGGCTTAGCTGTGATTACATGTTATTTTTGACCCATTGTCAACGACAACGGATACAATAACCTAATATGAACAATAGAAGAATTCCATTTGTCTGTCCTAATATTGACTGTTATCTCGGTGCTTTGAGTCCACGTCAAATAGGCAATGGATTGGACTACTACAAGGGGCGTGCAACAATATCTGGCTATGAACTTGGCAGCTGGTTTGCTAAGCTATTTCGTTCTGCACTACCCCTTGCCAGAACATATCTTGTACCTGCTGCATCAAATTTTGCTGCCTCCAGACTACAGGACTGGGGGTCGGGCAAGAATTTCAAGGAGAGTGGTAAGGACAATATTAGATCTTCAGCAAGAGCCGTTGGTGAGCAATTAAAATCTCGACAAACTGGGGAGGGATTGAAAAGGATGCGTTCGCGTCATTCACTCATCAGTCTCCACCCAGGCAGGAAGCAAAGGACAGAAACAAGGACTTTGAGAAATAAAACAACGAGGGCCAATAAGCAGCAGAAGAAGAAAAAGATTGTTAGATCAAAGAAGGATTTCTTCTCTTAAGATGACTTATCTCCCTCACAAGATATCATATCCATCAATCAGTTCCTCATCGAATCTATTCAATGCTGAAAATGTTGATGTCAGTGTCAATTATGGCTACTCTGAACAATTTCATCCCCAACCACCCTACTCGAAGAATATACACTTTGAAATATTTTCCAATTAAGACTATTTGATTGATTTATCGTCAAAATTTATTGATTTAAATGTTGTGGCGAAGAAAAAGTCAGATAATATTACTCCAAATGCCGGCGATGGTCTCTCCTATGAAAACTGTATTCTACACAACCTATTCAAACAAATTAATGTATTTATTAATGGAACATTGGTGAGCACTAGCAATAATTTATCCAACTATGCAAGCTATATACAATTTATGATGATGACGCCAAAAGCTTAAAAGGAGTTGAGAGGAGAACCATTTGGCTATGAATATCGAACAGGTGTTGATACTGATGGTGAGTTGACTACTGCAGTGACCCAGGAGTATCATCTATTTGGAAAATTAAATCATGAGATATTCAATATATCCCAATGGCTACCCCCCAATGTCAAGATTGACATAAAGTTACAGATGGGACCATCGAATTTCATTTTGACAAAAACACTTCCTGCAGTACCCGATGCAAATGTTATTATCAAATCGGCAATTCTCCACGTTCGAAAACAACAGGTTATGAGCTCTTTTGCATTGGAAAAGCTAAGAGCCAATGGTAACAACTTTAAACTTCGTATCCCCCATACGATCACAGATCAATGTCACATTGCCACCGGCTCTCGCAATTATAGTGATTCATCATTTATCAATGGATAAATCCCTTCAAAATTGGCTTTGGTGTTTGTGAAGAGTGGCAGTGCCGTTGGATCCTGGACTGAATCCCCCCACGATTTTAATTTTTTCGATCTATTTAGCCCCGTGCGTAAAGTGAATGGTATTCCACTGTACACTCTATCATTTGACAAATAATCCTATAGAACTCTATATGAGTTAACCATGGAGTCCCTAGATCATGGCTCTCAAGTATTTGAAAATGGAATAACTGAGTCAATGTTTTCAAAAAATCATGGGGTTATTGTTTTGGATTTGTCAGGCACGCAAGATATGACCATAGTACGAACAGGGAATGTACATTTAGAGTGTACATTTGCCAATGCTCTGACTGAGAGTATCACCCTAATATCACTGAGTCAATTTGAAACCTATTGGGGAATCACGCCCGACGGCAGTGTTCTACTAGACCTAGCACCATGAACACAAACCAAATAATCAACGTATTTAGTATGGATCCATACATGTCCCAGTACAAGTCCTATTGCATACCCTTGGACTTCATTGAAAAAATTCCAAGTGTTAGCAACACCCTAATCATTGTTAATAGTAGTCCATTGACTTTAACGACCGGCCATTTGGCTATGCATCTTTCAAACAGCAAAGAATATTGAATTTTTTTATCCTCGTGGCCTATCGTATAAATTCTATGCTCCATACATCAGCAAATTTATTGAAAGCAGGGGGAAAACTATTATTCAAAATCAACGAAGAGTACAGGATTTAGCGACTAAGACACGTGGCTTTCATGCACTACTCTTTTTCATGTTAAGATGTCGTGGCTACACCTACAAGCAGTTTCTCAACATCTACGTTGACGTACCTCGATGGAACGACTTTCTAGAGGATAAAATAATTACAAGTGTATTTGATATTGATTTTATGGCCATAAGAATAAAATGTTCTAAAGATGTATGTTAAATTGTTTATTAATAAAAAAAAAATATATACATGATAAAACGACTTTTCTACTCTTTAGATTCCATACAATACTAGGTATTTGTCGACAACAACTAGTGCAGGTAGATTATCTGAATTCACAGTGTACTGGTCCTGATGTAGTGCAATGTCAGGGTCACATTTTCTACAGTAGAGTGTGACTTCTCTCTTGTCATATCTCTTTGTATAGTCAATGATACTATTCTCATTCATTCTATAGAATTCACATGTTTCAATTTGCTTATTTGAAGCAATTTCACAAACAGTGTCCTCAAGTGTCGAATCGCATTCCGTCACAGCCAAATAAAAATCAGTGGGTTTATAATCATAACACCCCGTGTCTTCACAACGATGACGTAAAAACCATATTCCTTTGTTGTTCCAACAGTTGAATCGTTGACCCGGTTCCTCCTCCCAGAACAATCTAAAACCAAGACGATACCAATCTCGTAGCAATAGACTAAAATCACGGTTAGGATTCTTTCCAATCATACCGGGATATGTACTCTCCCACTGATTACATTTATCATAATGACAATTGGAGCATAGGTGACCTCTAGGATGAGAGTCACACACCTCTTCAACACAGGAATTACAACCTTTAATTTGCACAGCATATCCTCTATGCAATTTACACGGGTTGCATAATCTACACTTTTCATCATATTCCTCAATCATTGTGCAATTCTCACATGATGACCAGCTGCCCGGTGAGTACATACATAACGGACATGTATGGAACATTTTGTCATGTGTTGACACTCTCACTACCACAATGAAACTGAGCTAGTAACAAAAAACAATTGCCTGAGAGAGAGAGAGAGGAGTAAATCATTCTTGAGTACCCTCTTTCTTGTGAAAAAAAGTCCTAAATTTCTAAACTAATGTTTAAAAGCATATACACAATATCATTTTGTCGTGTTGTGATCAATATATCAATAAATTGTGTAAATGCATTTGGACCACGATGTAGAAGCTTCATACAATAGTCTAATGATGGAGAATCGGTTTTCATTATATCGACAAGCATTCCTGGAAAAAATGTATTCCTTTGAATAGACAACTATAGAAAATTATCATCTAGACTTAAACGTTTTTCCATAAGAACTAGATTCCTCATGATTCGATCTTTCTCGAATCTATCCATTTTTTTTTTTTTTTTATTACTAAATATATCACAACCAACTTAAAACTAAACAGAATTCATTTTTTATAATCTAAGAAATATACGCTTGTATACTATAGAAAGAAAAAATACCATTGATTTAGAAACAGTTTTATTGATCAGAATTACAATAATAATATTCACTGATGCATTTTGTTCTCATCAATATATTTCGATAGGACATCTAATGCTGACCGAAGTTTATTTATATGGAGAATATTTACTTTTCCAGCAAAACACAGCTGCTCCTCCTGCTTAAATTTGCTTAATAATATCACGTATCTAGCATACATAGTGTCCCATTCAAGACATAGTCTACAGCCAGCAGTTATTTCCACAGCTACATTAGGTACTCGTATATCGTTGCTGCTGCTACTGTCGGTTCCATTATTAACCTCCAATAGTATAAATGCATCACTTATTTTTTTTTCTCCACTAATATCCTCGCAAATAAAATATTCTCTTTGAATTCAATTATCTTATTAATATGAAGTGTAAAGAAAACTATTCCTATTATTCAAATCCACATCACCAATCAAGTTATACTCGTTCCTCTTTGAAAGAGTGTAATGACCTGTAGAAATGTTTACCTATAGGACCGGTATTGTGTAAATCTCTTTGAAAGGTGTAATGCCCTGTAGAAATGTTTACCTACCAGAAAAACCTGTTTGGTACGGAGGGGCCATAGAAGTATAAGGCTATGTGAGAGGATACTCACTCTCTTTGAAAGGGTGTAATGCCCCTGTAGAATACCTACCAGAAAAACCTGTTTGGTACAGGGGCGTCGTAGAATAACATGATATTTCCTATATGTCTGTTAGAATAACATGGTATTTGCTATATGTCTCCGCAAAAAACATGGAAATCCCTATATGTCTCCGTAAATTCAAAAGATGGTTACTACTTATTTTCATTACAAATCAAGTGAATCAACTTGGTTGAATCCAGTCAAGGGCACCCATATGGGGGGGGGGGGCGGGGTGGGGGGCTCCCGCCCTCCCTGGATGAATGATGCTGCCTTATTTTTATATTTTTGTTCTGAGATCTCTATTATATAGCATTAAAGGTACCGATTAGATGAGGTTTGCTCCCCCCTGGAATTCAGCTTATGGGCGCCCATGAATCCAGTACTGCGAGCGTGGCATTACTTCTTTTGCAACTGGGAAGCCTAAAATATAGTTATTGATACTTCTAAATCAATTAGCTTCTCAGAATTCTAAATTGATTGCAAATTCGTCCTCTTCGGGGTAAAGTCATAGCTTGGTGCCCTAAAATAGCAAGAAAACAAGACTTTCCACTGGTCCAATCTGTATGGTCAATTAAAAAAGAGCTTTAAATTCACATTTGAATGAGCTCCCTCCCAATTATCTTGGACCTTCGGTTTGATACAATCACACCTGTTGAAAAGAGACAACAAATAAACATTCATCGACGATGTTTCTTCTGAAAAAAAAAAAAAAATCAAAATTAGACATTTTGAAAATTGGAGCATGAAACCTCTATGGTAAGGTTCTCAGATATGATGTATCTAATAAAGGGATTTTCAATAAGATCGCTTGCTTTTTGGGGTATGTTTCCCCTCTATTTTTCAAAAATCATGCAAATTTTCTCACATTTTTGGGTGGGTAACAAGAAACTGAAAGAATTTTATATATTTAGAGGCAGCAAAAAGCTAATACTGCCGGTGTAGCAATCGTAATGAGAATTCCATTTTTAGTCTTGGTGAATATTCTTCTGTTACTTTTTACTTCCAGTTGTTTTTATCACAAAATATTTGATAAGATTCTCTTGTGACGAAATTTTTTTTCAGCCTGTTCATTTTATTTAGTTTAAAAGGACACTAAAAAGAAAGAGGGTTAATTTGGCAGCTGGATAGTAAGTTTAAATTTTGTTTTTCTTTTGCTATTCTATTTTTTTTTTTAATGTCCAAATATAAAAGGGATTTAAGTTTGAGGGAGGGAGAATTGTCCTATTATTTACATGGCCGTTATAAAATCAAAACATGGCATTTATGCAGGCAGGATGATTTCTTCGTATCTCTACTTTTTCTGAAAACTATTCTAAGGCGTAGGAAATTGCATAAAGCCAAGTCTGAATCTATGGAATCTATCTTAGAATCTATGGAAGCAATAAATCTTTCTGTAATTTTGGTTTGAGTTTGATTTTTTTTAAGATTAAATGCATAATAATTAAATATATTATTGATTAAATAAATTGATCCCTTTGCCAGGAACCCTTGTCGTTTAAAATTTACTGTATTTTGTTTCATTTTGCATGCAATTTAATTGCTCTTTTTATTTGAGTTTTTTCCTAAAAGTATTTAAAAATTAACTTATTCCTATGAAAAAAAATTCCTGAAATATATTCCCTGTCATCCAACCACCATTGAAATTTTGGCGTTTGGCTCTGCCCCCCCCCCCTCTGGAAAATTTTCTGTCGGCACCCGTGGTTGAACGGGGGAACGGTAAAATCCAAATTACCATTTGGCTTATCATTTAAATAATCCGGATCGTTATGTCTTAAGATATTAATATAATTCAAAATACTTTACCTTCGGGTACATTACTTTGTTTTTCTTTTTTTTTTGCGGAAGAAACTCCTTGGTTTTGTCCTATTTTTTTCTACGCGCCGTTAATTTCAGTTTATTGCGAGGAAGGGATAAGGGTTTAACCTCAGTGGTTTTCACGGAAAGAGTGAACTTCTGGCTGGATTGATGAATATGCAGCTAAAATTTCGGAAGCTGCGGATTACTCTTACCTCGACCAAAAGTTTTGTTTTCGCTTGTCGTTGAGCCATAGCCTACAGTGTGTAAACTGAAGGGATGTTTTACAGTTTGTGTTGTTACGACAAGCACTGAGTGCTTACCCTATAGGGCGAAAATAAATAAATGTCAGAGAGGACTATCTGAAGCTGTTCTGCCTGGGATTCGAACCATGCTTCTACTTTCGAGTAAAAATCTCCATTCAAACAAACACTAGTGTACAATCGAAATCGAGCTTAAAATTTATTTAAAATACGCCTCGATTCCCTGGCCCCATTGCCAAAGTATTTTCCTATAACAATAAATGAACAAATTTAGATTTGCAAAAAATGGTAGTATTTCCCCACCGCGTTTGGGACTGAGGCAGAAAAATGTTGTTACACATGTTTTCGAAACTTCAATAGTTCTCTTATTACGAAGAACTTAGAGCTTACCATTCGCTCCATTTTTAGTGGTAAAATTAGAAAGTTGGCCGGATGCAAGAAAGTTAGCTTTTGAAGTACAAAATTTTTTTTTTTCGCTGATTAAAAAATCCTCGAAGAGTAGACACAAGTTGGATTAATCCTTTTTTTATACGAAAGTTTGTTTATGAGATACATTATTTTGACAATTTCGAGAGAATGTCGAATTCTTTGCTGTGACATACACTGGAAAAGAAATTAGATAATGTCTCAGCTAAAAACGAGCTAATTCTTGATTCAGTGCAAAAATAAGCTGAAGACAACCAAAAGGGCCTTTGGCCCTATCCCCCCTCTTTCCATCAACTTTTAAGAAAACAGGTAGGCATTTGCACCTTGCTTGAAGCACAATCGCTCAAGCATTTTTCGTATGTATTAATAGAGACGAAAGAGAACTTGTGGTCCTCCGCACGCCCCCCCCCGATCACCTTTTCATGCGCTAAGGTTGTCAAGTCCCTCCTTGACTGAAAAGAATCAGACGACGATTTTCAAATTGTATAATTGGACAACCAAAGTGGGCCGATGGCCATTTTATCCCTCTCGCTGCTAACTTTCTAGCAGAAAGGTAAGCATGCTGCACCTTGTTCGGACCAGAAATAGAGGATCAAACTGTGCCCGGAATTCCCAACATTACTTCATCATGCTCTCAGTTTTGTAGCAAAAAATTGGCATGTTAAATACTGTTTGAAGCTGATTCAACCATGCTCTTCTGTTTCTAATATTGGAGCCATAAAGAGAGCCTTCGGCACCCTACCCTCCGATCTTTTGAAGTAAGGTTTCACAAAGGCACCTTGCACCTTGTAGCCAGAATCAACTATATTTTTCAGTGTGTATGATTAGAGAACCAGTGACTTCTCCCAACACCTTGACTGCCAACCAGGAGTGTCTATTTGGTGAACAGGGGGGGGGGGGGTTGGCACAATTTCCCAAACCCCAAGATTTTTAAACACTTTTTTGGTATGTTCATTGAAAAATGAGTCTTTTTTGATATTTTAATTTAATGAAATCGAAAAACACCAAAATTAACCCCTCCCCCTAAATTTTGGAAAATGCATTTTTCCCTACCCCTCTACACTTTCGTGAATACGTCCCTGCTTCCAACTTTCTCGTAGAAATTAGGCACACTGAACCTTATTTTAACCGGAATAAGAAAATATTTTCCAGTCAGTATTACTGAAAGTATGAAGTGGACCCGTCACCCAAAATCCCCCACCATCTCCAAGAGAATTCCTTTCCTGAAAGGCAGACATGTTTGAAGCGAAATCACATAAAAATCCTCCCTCTAAGTCACTGAGGAATAAGTGGGCCCTGCCCCCTCAGTAGTATGCTACCTTATACTTTGCATAGGCCCCCGTACCAAACAGGTTTTTCTGGTAGTCCTATTCTACAGGTCATTACATCTTTGCCAAGAGATTTACACAATTTCTAGTTCAAGGTATGTACATGTCTTTTTTTTAGTGATAAACCAAAGCCAGCATTTCTTGTTTCGCTGTTTTGCAATTATTTTTTTGTTAACTTAGACTTTGACGACGCCCTCGTACCAAGCAGTTTTGTATAGTAGTCATATTCTACAGGTAATTACTCCTTTGCCAAGAGATTTACACACTTCTTAGTACAAGGTATATACATGTCTTTTTTTAGTGATAAAACAAAAACACCCTGTATTGTTTAGCTGTTATGCCATTATTTTTTGTATATATCCAGGTTTCAAATTAGGTTCTTCAGAAGTTTTGAATGGTTCATTGAACTTAACACTACTGATTTTTTTTGTGAACATTTACATAGAAAATAGATGATTCTAAGCAATTTCTGGTGATAAAAATTTTCTGATTATTATGATAAAACGAAATTGTCTCGTCATTAATTTAAGGAAGAAATTCTTTCCTTATACTGTGTAGTTACCTCTTTTAAAAAGCTTCCTTCATCATTAAATATTAAATTAGTCCCTGTATTTCAATTTTAGTAAATATTCAAAAAAGAGAGACATGTTCGCTTTGTTTCCGGTTCATTGTATATGAAAAATTTAAGTAGAATTTGCATATTAGTTTCTGCAGACATGAAAGGTTGCCTCCCTCTTGTATATCTTGCTCTTTACACTAAAGTTCGAATTTTGTTCAAATCCCAAAGGTTGGTCTTCCTTTTTTTCCATGATTTTAAATATTTCGTAATTTAGGTATATAACTTTTAAAAGCTTTGCATATAATTGTCGACTTTTTTTGTGTTTCATTACTATGGAATTGAAGATCCTATGCCCCCCTGTTAATATTTTGAATAAGTAAGAATTGAGCTAGCTAAGTATAGGTAAGGTGAGCTAAGGTGAGATATAGGCTAGAGGGCGAACCCTTTATATACTTAATAATTTTTTTGTTTAGGCTATGTCCAGGAGTCTTTTTCTTCCCTTTTCTATGATTTTAACTATTTCGTAATGTAGTTATATAATTTTTAAAAGCTTTGCATATAAAAAAATATATAATTATCAACTTTTTTTGTTTTGATACTATGGAATTGAAGGCTCAGTGCCCTCCATTAATATTCTTAATAATTAATAATTTAGCTAGCTAATTAAATTTTGTCATTTTTTTTTTATTATTTCAAATTTTGGGAGGTTATTACAAGTGAATTCGTTAGTACGAGAGCCTCTTATGAATAAATATGAATGGGACAAGGGCTATTAATCAATTATAACAAAGTTTTTATTTACTTGGTATCCGTTAAAAACAAAATTTTTGTGTTAAATAAGTAATTCTTGTATCTTTTAAAAGAGCTTTCCGTAGTTTGAGACTCTGTTCCTCGATTCCATGTGGTTAGAGGGGGGTTCTTTGTGCAAACTTTCTGTCTGTAAAAAAAAGGGGGGAAATTCTTTTGATGCTTATATAGTCTCTTTTTTTACTAAAAATTATAAATAATTCTTTGCTGTCCCAGCTGAAAAGATAGCTATGGCTACTGCAAATTGAAAAGACTGTACCCCTTCCCCTTCAAAGAACGTGCGAGATGCCGAGGCCGCCTCGTTACTTTCGGTCCCAATGCAGTCCGGTCAAAAACTAAAAAGACAGTGGACCATAAGGATGGAGAACTCCGCTTTACAAGCTAGTGACATCGATACTGCATCAATGCAAGTTGCAAGGGCAACAGTAATCAGATTTGCTAGTTCATCGGACCGGCCAGGACTCTCTTTGCAACCTAGCAAAAAATTCGAGTCAGCCTCATCCGATCAAGATAGGGGGGACATTCCTCTTCAAGCCATGCCAGGGACTTCAAGCCATACCCCCCCCCCCCCCATAGGTAATCTAGTTTTTAAAATTTATATTTTTTAATATTAGTGATATTAAAATTTACATTTTATGATTTGGAGTAACATATATTAAAAATATTGAGACATTACATAATAGTATCATTTATTTTTTTAGCTCAATTTTTTAGGAATAATTTTGTAAAATACAAAATACAACTTTGGTTGTTAACAAGAAAATTGTTGGTTTTGTTAATTTAATTTCATTTTGGCCAGTGGCGTTGCAAGATTAGGGGCCCCCCTAACATAGTCTAAAGGAGTTGCGGGTACTTCAATAATTCGGTTTTTATACTTTGGCCTATAGCTCGGTGTTCTGCTCACACTAGTTTTTACCACACCTAAAAAATACTGGAGCCGCCACGGCAGTGTTACCAATACAAGAAATTTGAGACCATTCAGACATGGTGTTCTTTTTGGTTTACCCAACGCTTTTCTTTTTTCATTCTTATGCAAGAGAATAAAATTCCATTTAAACGTTTGTATTATAATGTAAAACATGCCATTGATATTTCAAAAATAATTTGTCGATTTTTTCTGTGTTGTGTAAAAGTAATATATTATTTCATGTTTCATAAATTTGAAATTATGAGTTGTATTTTAGATAACACGATTTATGATGAAATATATAAATTAACGTTTTTTTTCAATTTATGGGTACACGCATTCCTAGTGACAAAGATATAATACCAATTGTATCTGAAGATTAGCCTACCGAACGAGTCTTGAAAGACATACACTCACTTGAACATTGGGGTGTGCGAGGGGTGTCCTTTTTCCTCGGAGGAGGGAGTTTGACGTGAAAGTTAAGTATTTTCCAGTAGTTATTTTTTCATGAGTTAATTTTTCAAATTAACCCATAGCCCTTTTAAGGCCTACAAATTAACTTTATCTTGACACTTTAGCATGACTTGTGACCACATGGGAAGGACAAAGCTATAAGATTAAGGAAACAGAATGTAAAAAGGGGGACCTTGATATTTATCTAGTAACATAGCGTAAGATTTTACTGGAAGCAATGGATATATTCCCCTTAAAAATCGCTAAATTATACCCCAACATCGGAGGAGAGATTTTGAATTGCAAATTAAGTAATTTACAGTAGTAATTTTTGCATTATTTAATTTTTCAAATTAACCAACAGCCCTTTTAAGGGCTACAAATTAACTTTAGCTTGACACTTTATCATGACTTGTGACCACATGGGAAGGACTAAGCTATAAGATTAAGGAAACGGAATGTAAAAAGGGGGGCCTTGACATTTATCTAGTAACAAAGCGTAAGAATTTACTGGAAGTGAGGGAGATATTTTCCTTAAAAATCGCTAAATTATACCCCAACATCGGAGGAGGGATTTTGAATTGAAAGTTAAGTATTTTCCAGTAGTAATTTTTGCTTGATTTCATTTTTCAAATTAACCAACAGCCCTTTTAAGGGCTACAAATTAACTTTAGCTTGACACTTTAGCATGACCTGTGACCACATGGGAAGGACAAAGCTATAAGATTAAGAAAACGGAATGTAAAAAGGGGGGCCTTGACATTTATCTAGTAACAAAGCGTAAGAATTTACTGGAAGTGAGGGAGATATTTTCCTTAAAAATCGCTAAATTATACCCCAACATCGGAGGAGGGATTTTGAATTGAAAGTTAAGTATTTTCCAGTAGTTATTTTTGCAGGATTTCATTTTTCAAATTAACCGACAGCCCTTTTAAGGGCTACAAATTAACTTTAGCTTGACACTTTAGCATGACTTGTGAACACATGGGACGGACAAAGCTATAAGATTAAGGAAACGGAATGTAAAAAGGGGGGACTTGACATTTATCTAGTAACAAAGAGTACGAAATTACTGTAAGCGAGGGAGATATTTTCCTTAAAAATCGCTAAATTATACCCCAACATCGGAGGAGGGATTTTGAATTGAAAGTTAAATATTTTCCAGTAGTTATTTTTGCATGATTTCATTTTTCAAATTAACCTACAGCCCTTTTAAGGGCTACAAATTAACTTTAGCTTGACACTTTAGCATGACTTGTGACCACATGGGAAGGGCAAAGCTATAAGATTAAGGAAACGGAATGTAAAAAGGGGGGCCTTGACATTTATCTAGTAACAAAGCGTAAGAATTTACTGGAAGTGAGGGAGATATTTTCCTTAAAAATCGCTAAATTATACCCCAACATCGGAGGAGGGATTTAGAATTGAAAGTTAAGCAATTTCCAGTAGTAATTTTTTCTTGATTTAATTCTCCAAAGTCACAATCATACCATTTATGTGCTACAAAGTAAATTTAGCTATACACTTTATTATGAGCTGTGATCACCTGGGACGGACAAAGCTGTAAGATTAAGATCACGGACTTCAAAAAGAGGGGCCTTGACATTTATCTAGTAACAAAGCGTAAGAAATTACTGGAAGTGAGGGAGATATTTCCCTTAAAAATCGCTAAATTATACCCCAACATCGGAGGAGGGATTTTGAATTGAAAGTTAAGTATTTTCCAGTAGTTATTTTTGCATGATTTCATTTTTCAAATTAACCAACAGCATTTTTAAGGGCTACAAATTAACTTGAGCTTGACACTTTAGCATGACTTGTGACCACATGGGAAGGACAAAGCTATAAGATTAAGGAAACGGAATGTAAAAAGGGGGGCCTTGACATTTGTCTAGTAACAAAGCGTAAGAATTTACTGGAAGTGAGGGAGATATTTTCCTTAAAAATCTCTAGATTATACCCCAACATCGGAGGAGGGATTTTGAATTGAAAGTTAAGTATTTTTCAGCAGATATTTTTGCTTGATTTCATTTCTAAAATTAACCAACAGCCCTCTTAAGGGTTACAAACTGACTTTAGCTTGACACTTTTGTATGACTTGTGACCACATGGGAAGGACAAAGCTATAAGATTAAGGAAACGGAATGCAAAAAGGGGGCCTTGACATTTATCTAGTAACCAAACGTAAGAATTTACTGGAAGTGAGGGAGATATTCTCCTTAAAAATCACTAAATTATACCCCAACATCGGAGGAGGGATTTTGAATTGCAAGTTAAGTATTTTCCAGTAGTTATTTTTGCATCATTTTATTTTTCAAATTAACCAACAGCCCTCTTTAGGGCTACAAATTAACTTTAGCTTGACACTTTAGCAGGACTTGTGATCACATGGGAAGGACAAAGCTATAAGATTAAGGAAACGGAATGTAAAAAGGGGGGCCTTGACTTTTATCTAGTAACAAAGCGTAAGAATTTACTGGAAGTGAGGGAGATATTTTCCTTAAAAATCGCTAAATTATACCCCAACATCGGAGGAGGGATTTTGAATTGAAAGTTAAGTATTTTCCAGTAGTTATTTTTGCATGATTTCATTTTTCAAATTAACCAACAGCCCTTTTTAGGGCTACAAATTAACTTTAGCTTGACACTTTAGCATGACTTGTGACCACAAGGGAAGGAAAAAGCTATAAGATTAAGGAAACGGAATGTAAAAAGGGGGGCCTTGACATTTATCTAGTAACAAAGCGTAAGAAATCACTGGAAGTGAGGGAGATATTTTCCTTAACAATCGCTAAATTATGCCCCAACATCGGAGGAGGGATTTTGAATTGAAAGTTAAGTATTTTCCAGTAGTTATTTTTGATTGATTTCATTTTTCAAATTAACCAACAGCCCTCTATAGTTCTACAACTTAACTTTAGCTCGACATTTTAGAAGGACTTGTGATTACAAGGGAAGGAACAAGTTATAATATTAAGCTACCATACTTTAAAAAGGGGGGCGTTGACAGTTATCTAGTAGGAAAGCTTATGAAATCACTGACAGTGAGGGATATATTCTCCTTAAAAATCTCTAAATTATACACCTATCTCGGAAGAGGGATTGTGAATTGAAAGTTAAGTAATTTTCAGTAGTTATTTTTTCAAGATTTAATTTTTCAAATTAACCAACAGCCCTTTTAAGGGCTACAAATTAACTTTAGCTTGACACTTTAGCATGACTTGTGACCACATGGGAAGGACAAAGCTATAAGATTAAGGAAACGGAATGTAAAAAGGGGGGCCTTGACATTTATCTAGTAACAAAGCGTAGGAATTTACTGGAAGTGAGGGAGATATTTTCCTTAAAAATCACTAAATTATACCCCAACATCGGAGGAGGGATTTTGAATTGAAAGTTAAGTATTTTCCCGTAGTTATTTTTGCATGATTTCATTTTTCAAATTAACCAACAGCCCTTTTAACTGCTACAAATTAACTTTAGCTTGACACTTTAGCATGACTTGTGACCACATGGGAAGGACAAAGCTATAAGATTAAGGAAACGGAATGTAAAAAGGGGGGCCTTGACATTTGTCTAGTAACAAAGCGTAAGAATTTACTGGAAGTGAGGGAGATATTCTCCTTAAAAATCGCTAGATTATACCCCAACATCGGAGGAGGGATTTTGAATTGAAAGTTAAGTATTTTCCAGTAGTTATTTTTTCATGCTTTCATTTTTCAAATTAACCAACAGCCCTTTTAAGGGCTACAAATTAACTTTAGCTTGACACTTTAGCATGACTTGTGACCGCATGGGAAGGACAAAGCTATAAGATTAAGGAAACGGAATGTAAAAAGGGGGGCCTTGATATTTATCTAGTAACAAATCGTAAGAATTTACTGGAAGTGAGGGAGATATTTTCCTTAAAAATCGCTAAATTATACCCCAACATCGGAGGAGGGATTTTGAATTGAAAGTTAAGTAATTTCCAGTAGTTATTTTTTCATGATTTCATTTTTCAAATTAACCAACAGCCCTTTTAAGGGCTACAAATTAACTTTAGCTTGACACTTTAGCATGACTTGTGACTACATGGGAAGGAAAAAGCTATAAGATTAAGCAAACGGAATGTAAAAAGGGGGCCTTGACATTTATCTAGTAACAAAGTGTAAGAAATTACTGGAAGTGAGGGAGATATTTTTCTTAAAAATCGCTAAATTATACCCCAACATCGGAGGAGTGATTTTGAATTGAAAGTTAAGTATTTTTCAGTAGTAATTTTTGCATGATTTCATTCTTCAAAGTAACCAGCAGCCCTTTTAAGGGCTAAAAATTAACTTTAGCTTGACACTTTAGCATGACTTGTGACCACATGGGAAGGACAAAGCTATAAGATTAAGGAAACGGAATGTAAAAAGGGGGGCCTTGACATTTATCTAGTAACAAAGCGTAAGAATTTACTGGAAAAGAGGGAGATATTTTCCTTAAAAATCGCTAAATTATACCCCAACATCGGAGGAGGGATTTTGAATTGAAAGTTAAGTATTTTCCAGTAGTAATTTTTGCATGATTTCATTTTTCAAATTAACCAACAGCCCTTTTAAGGGCTAAAAATTAACTTTAGCTTGACACTTTAGCATGACTTGTGACCACATGGGAAGGACAAAGCTATAAGATTAAGAAAACGGAATTTAAAAAGGGGGCCTTGACATTTATCTAGTAACAAAGCGTAAGAAATTACTGGAAGTGAGGGAGATATTTTCCTTAAAATCGCTAAATTATACCCTAAGATCGGAGGAGGGATTTTGAATTGAAAGTTAAGTAATTTCCAGTAGTAATTTTGGCATGATTTCATTTTTCAAATTAACCAACAGCCCTTTTAAGGGCTACAAATTGACTTTAGCTTGACACTTTAGCATGACTTGTGACCACATGGGAAGGACAAAGCTATAAGATTAAGGAAACGGAATGTAAAAAGGGGGGCCTTGACATTTATCTAGTAACAAAGCGTAAGAATTTACTGGAAGTGAGGGAGATATTTTCCTTAAAAATCGCTAAATTATACCCCAACATCGGAGGAGGGATTTTGAATTGAAAGTTAAGTATTTTCCAGTAGTAATTTTTGCATGATTTCATTTTTCAAATTAACCAACAGCCCTTTTAAGGGCTAAAAATTAACTTTAGCTTGACACTTTAGCATGACTTGTGACCACATGGGAAGGACAAAGCTGTAAGATTAAGGAAACGGAATTTAAAAAGGGGGGCCTTGACATTTATCTAGTAACAAAGCGTAAGAATTTACTGGAAGTGAGGGAGATATTTTCCTTAAAAATCGCTAAATTATACCCCAACATCGGAGGAGGGATTTTGAATTGAAAGTTAAGTAATTTCCAGTAGTTATTTTGGCATGATTTCATTTTTCAAATTAACCAACAGCCCTCTATAGGGTTAAAAATTAACTTTAGCTCGACACTTTAGCAGGACTTGTGACCACAAGGTAAGGAAAAAGCTATAATATGAAGGTAATGGACTTTAAAAACGGGGGTCTTGACATTTATTTTAGTAGCATAGCGTAAGAAATCACTGGAAGTGAGGGATATATTTCCCTTAACAATCGCTAAATTATGCCACAACATCGGAGGAGGGATTTTGATTTGAAAGTTAAATAATTTCTAGTAGTTATTTTTGCTTGATTTCATTTTTCACATTAACCAACAGCCCTTTTTAGGGCTCCAAACTAACTTGAGCTTGACACTTTAGTATGACTTGTGACCACATAGGAAGGACAAAGCTATAAGATTAAGGAGACAGAATTTAAAAAGGGGGGCCTTGACATTTATCTAGTAGCACAGCGTAAGAATTTACTGGTAGTGAGGGAGATATTTTCCTTAAAAATCGCTAAATTATACCCCAAGATCGGTGGAGGGAGTTTGAATAGAAAGTTAAGTAATTTCCAGTAGTTATTTTTGCATGATTTCATTTTTCAAATTATCCAACAGCCCTCTTAAGGGCTACAAATTAACTTTAGCTTGACACTTTAGCATGACTTGTGACCACATGGGAAGGACAAAGCTATAAGATTAAGGAAACGGAATGTAAAAAGGGGGGCCTTGACATTTATTTTAGTAACAAAGCGTAAGAAATTACTGGAAGTGAGTGATAAAATTTCCTTAAAAATCGCTAAATTATACCCCAACATCGGAGGAGAAATTTTGAATTGAAAATTAAGTAATTTACAGTAGTAATTTTTGAATGATTTAATTTTTAAAATTATACAACAGCCCTATTATGAGCTACAAATTAACTTTAGCTTGACACTTTAGCATGACTTGTGACCACATGGGAAGGAAAAAGCTATAAGATTAAGGAAACGGAATGTAAAAAGGGGGGCCTTGACATTTATCTAGTAACAAAGTTTAAGAAATTACTGGAAGCGAGGGAGATATTTTTCTTAAAAATCGCTAAATTATACCCCAACATCGGAGGAGGGATTTTGAATTGAAAGTTAAGTATTTTTCAGTAGTAATTTTTGCATGATTTCATTCTTCAAAGTAACCAACAGCCCTTTTAACGGCTAAAAATTAACTTTAGCTTGACACTTTAGCATTACTTGTGACCGCATGGGAAGGACAAAGCTATAAGATTAAGGAAACGGAATTTAAAAAGGGGGCCTTGACATTTATCTAGTAACAAAGCGTAAGAATTTACTGGAAGTGAGGGAGATATTTTCCTTAAAAATCGCTAAATTATACCCCAACATCGGAGGAGGGATTTTGAATTGCAAGTTAAGTAATTTCCAGTAGTTATTTTTGCATGATTTCATTTTTCAAATTAACCAACAGCCCTTTTAAGGGCTAAAAATTAACTTTAGCTTGACACTTTAGCCTGACTTGTGATCACCTGGGAAGGACAAAGCTATAAGATTAAGGTAACGGAATTTAAAAAGGGGGGCCTTGAGATTTATCTAGTAACAATGCGTAATAAATTACTGGAAGCGAGGGAGAAATTTACCTTAAAAATCGCTAAAATATACCCCAACATCGTAGGAGAGATTTTGAATTGAAAATTAAGTAATTTCCAGTAATTATTTTTGCTTTATTTAATTTTTTAAATTATCCAACATACATTAATAGATCTAATACTTGAGTTTATAATTTCACTTTAGCAGGACTTGTGATCACATTGGACGGAAAACGCTCTAAGACTCAGGTCACGGACTGCAAAAACGGGGATCGTGACTTTTATCAACTAACAACACGAAAGAAATCACTGGCAGTGAGAGAGATATTTTCCTTAAAAATCACTAAATTATACCCCAACATCGGAGGAGGGATTTTGAATTGAAAGTTAAGTATTTTCCCGTAGTTATTTTTGCATGATTTAATTTTTCAAATTAACCAACAGCCCTTTTAACTGCTACAAATTAACTTTAGCTTGACACTTTAGCATGACTTGTGACCACATGGGAAGGAAAAAGCTATAAGATTAAGGAAACTGAATGTAAAAAGTGGGGCCTTGACATTTATCTAGTAACAAAGCGTAAGAATTTACTGGAAGTGAGGGAGATATTTTCCTTAAAAATCGCTAAATTATACCCCAACATCGGAGGAGTGATTTTGAATTTAAAGTTAAGTATTTTCCAGTAGTTATTTTTTCATGATTTCATTTTTCAAATTAACCAACAGCCCTTTTAAGGGCTACAAATTAACTTTAGCTTGACACTTTAGCATGACTTGTGACCGCATGGGAAGGAAAAAGCTATAAGATTAAGGAAACGGAATGTAAAATGGGGGGCCTTGACATTTATCTAGTAAGAAAGCGTAAGAATTTAATGGAAGTGAGGGAGATATTTTCCTTAAAAACCACTAAATTATATCCCAACATCGGAGGAGGGATTTTGAATTGAAAGTTAAGTAATTTCCAGTAGTTATTTTTTCATGATTTCATTTTTCAAATTAACCAACAGCCCTTTTAAGGGCTACAAATTAACTTTAGCTTGTCACTTTAGCATGACTTGTGACCACATGGGAAGGACAAAGCTATAAGATTAAGGAAACGGAATGTAAAAAGGGGGGCCTTGACATTTATCTAGTAACAAAGCTTAATAAATTACTGGAAGTTAGGGAGATATTTTCCTTAAAAATCGCTAAATTATATACCAACATCGGAGGAGGGATTTTGAATTGAAAGTTAAGTAATTTCCAGTAGTTATTTTTTCATGATTTCATTTTTCAAATTAACCAACAGCCCTTTTAAGGGCTACAAATTAACCTTAGCTTGACACTTTAGCATGACTTGTGACCGCATGGGAAGGACAAAACTATAATATTAAGGAAACGGAATGTAAAAAGGGGGCCTTGACATTTATCTAGTAACAAAGCGTAAGATTTTACTGGAAGTGAGGGAGATATTTTCCTTAAAAATCGCTAAATTATACCCCAACATCGGAGGAGGGATTTTGAATTGAAAGTTAAGCATTTTCCAGTAGTTATTTTTGCATGATTTCATTCTTCAAAGTAACCAACAGCCCTTTTCAGGGCTAAAAATTAACTTTAGCTTGACACTTTAGCATGACCTGTGACCGCATTGGAAGGAAAAAGCTATAAGATTAAGAATACAGAATTTAAAAAGGGGGGCCTTGACATTTATCTAATAGCAAAGCGTAAGAATTTACTGGAAGTGAGGGAGATATTTTCCTTAAAATCGCTAAATTATACCTTAACATCGGAGGAGGGATTTTGAATTGAAAGTTAAGTATTTTCCAGTAGTTATTTTTGCATGATTTCATTTTTCAAATTAACCAACAGCCCTTTTAAGGGCTAAAAATTAACTTTAGCTTGACACTTTAGCATGACTTGTGACCACCAGGGAAGGACAAAGCTATAAGATTAAGGAAACGGAATGTCAAAAGGGGGGCCTTGACATTTATCTAGTAACAAAGCGTAAGAATTTACTGGAAGTGAGGGAGATATTTTCCTTAAAAATCGCTAAATTATACCCCAACATCGGAAGAAGGATTTTGAATTGAAGGTTAAGCATTTTCCAGTAGTAATTTTTGCATGATTTCATTCTTCAAAGTAACCAACAGCCCTTTTAAGGGCTAAAAATTAACTTTAGCTTGACACTTTAGCCTGACTTGTGACCACCTGGGAAGGACAAAGCTATAAGATTAAGAAAACGGAATCTAAAAAGGGGGGCCTTGACATTTATCTAGTAACATAGCGTAAGAATTTACTGGAAGTGAGGGAGATATTTTCCTTAAAAATCGCTAAATTATACCCCAACATCGGAGGAGAGATTTTGAATTGAAAATTAAGTAATTTCCAGTAGTAATTTTTTCATGATTTAATTTTTCAAATTAACCAACAGCCCTTTTAAGGGCTAAAAATTAACTTTAGCTTGACACTTTAGCATGACTTGTGACCACCTGGGAAGGACAAAGCTATAAGATTAAGGAAACGGAATTTAAAAAGGGGGGCCTTGACATTTATCTAGTAACAAAGCGTAAGAAATTACTGGAAGTGAGGGAGATATTTTCCTTAAAATCGCTAAATTATACCAAAACATCGGAGGAGGGATTTTGAATTGAAAGTTAAGTATTTTCCAGTAGTTATTTTGGCATGATTTCATTTTTCAAATTAACCAACAGCCCTCTTAAGGGCTACAAATTGACTTTAGCTTGACACTTTAGCATGACTTGTGACCACATGGGAAGGACAAAGCTATAAGATTAAGGAAACGGAATGTAAAAAGGGGGACCTTGACATTTATCTAGTAACAAAGTGTAAGAAATCACTGGAAGTGAGGGAGATATTTTTCTTAAAAATCGCTAAATTATACCCCAATATCGGAAGAAGGATTTTGAATTGAAAGTTAAGCATTTTCCAGTAGTAATTTTTGCATGATTTCATTCTCCAAAGTAACCAACAGCCCTTTTAAGGGCTAAAAATTAACTTTAGCTTGACACTTTAGCATGACTTGTGACCACCTGGGAAGGACAAAGCTATAAGATTAAGGAAACGGAATTTAAAAAGGGGGGCCTTGACATTTATCTAGTAACAAAGCGTAAGAAATTACTGGAAGTGAGGGAGATATTTTCCTTAAAAATCGCTAAATTATACCCCAACATCGGAGGAGAGATTTTGAATTGAAAGTTAAGTAATTTCCAGTAGTAATTTTTGCATGATTTAATTTTTCAAATTAACCAACAGCCCTCTTAAGGGCTAAAAATTAACTTTAGCTTGACACTTTAGCATGACTTGTGATCACCTGGGAAGGACAAAGCTATAAGATTAAGGAAACGGAATGTAAAAAGGGGGGCCTTGACATTTATCTAGTAACAAAGCGTAAGAAATTACTGGAAGTGAGGGAGATATTTTCCTTAAAATCGCTAAATTATACCTAAACATCGGAGGAGGGATTGTGAATTGAAAGTTAAGTAATTTCCAGTAGTTATTTTTGCATGATTTCATTTTTCAAATTAACCAACAGCCCTTTTAAGGGCTACAAATTAACTTTAGCTTGACACTTTAGCATGACTTGTGACCACAAGGGAAGGACAAAGCTATAAGATTAAGGAAACGGAATGTAAAAAGGGGGGCTTTGACATTTATCTAGTAACAAAGTTTAAGAAATCACTGGAAGTGAGGGAGATATTTTTCTTAAAAATCGCTAAATTATACCCCAATATCGGAAGAGGGATTTTGAATTGATGGTTAAGCAATTTCCAGTAGTAATTTTTGCATGATTTCATTCTTCAAAGTAACCAGCAGCCCTTTTATGGGCTAAAAATTAACTTTAGCTAGACACTTTAGCATGACTTGTGACCACATGGGAAGGACAAAGCTATAAGATTAAGGAAACGGAATTTAAAAAGGGGGGCCTTGACATTTATCTAGTAACAAAGCGTAAGAATTTAATGGAAGTGAGGGAGATATTTTCCTTAAAAATCACTAAATTATACCCCAACATCGGAGGAGGGATTTTGAATTGAAAGATAAGTAATTTCCAGCAGTTATTTTTGCATGATTTCATTTTTTAAATTAACCAACAGCCCTCTTGAGGGTTACAAATTAACTTTAGCTTCACACTTTAGCATGACTTGTGACCACATGGGAAGGACAAAGCTATAAGATTAAGGAAATGGAATGTAAAAAGGGGGGCCTTGACATTTATCTAGTAACAAAGCGTAAGATTTTACTGGAAATGAGGGTGATATTTTCCTTAAAAATCGCTAAATTATATCCTAACATCGGAGGAAGGATTTTGAATTGAAAGTTAAGTAATTTCCAGTAGTTATTTTTGCATGATTTCATTTTCCAAATTAACCAACAGCCCTGTTAAGGGCTAAAAATTACCTTTAGCTGGACACTTTAGCATGACTTGTGACCACATAGGAAGGACAAAGCTATAAGATTAAGGAGACGGAATGTAAAAAGGGGGGCCTTGACATTTATCTAGTAACAAAGCGTAAGAAATTACTGGAATTTGGGAGATATTTTCCTTAAAAATCGCTAAATTATACCCCAACATCGGAGGAGGGATTTTGAATTGAAAGTTAAGTAATTTCCAGTAGTTATTTTTGCATGATTTCATTTTTTAAATTAACCAACAGCCCTTTTAAGGGCTACAAATAAACTTTATCTTGACACTTTAGCGCGACTTGTGACCACATGGGAAGGACAAAGCTATAAGATTAAGGAAACGGAATGTAAAAAGGGAGGCCTTGACATTTATCTAGTAACAAAGCGTAAGAAATTACTGGAAGTGAGGGAGATATTTTCCTTAAAAATCGCTAAATTATACCCCAACATCGGAGGAGGGATTTTGAATTGAAAGTTAAGTAATTTCCAGTAGTTATTTTTTCATGATTTCATTTTTCAAATTAACCAACAGCCCTTTTAAGGGCTACAAATTAACTTTTGCTTGACTTTTTAGAATGACTTGTGACTACATGGGAAGTAAAAAGCTATAAGATTAATCTAACGGAATTTAAAAAGGGGGGCCTTGACATTTATCTAGTAACACAGCTTAAGGATTCACTGGAAGCTAGGGAGTTATTTTCCTTAAAAATCGCTAAATTATACCCCAATATCGGAGGAGGGAGGTTGAATTGAAAGTTAAGTATTTTTCAGTAGTAATTTTTGCATGATTTCATTCTTCAAAGTAACCAGCAGCCCTTTTAACGGCTAAAAATTAACTTTAGCTTGACACTTTAGCATGACTTGTGAACACCTGGGCATGAAACATCTCTAATTTTTAGGGCACGGAATGTAGACAGAGGGACAGTTAAATTTATCTAGTACCAAAGCGTATGAAATCACTGAAAGTGTGTGATATATTCCTATTAACAATCGCTAGATTATGCCCTAACCTCGGAGGAGAACGTTTGAATTGCAAATTAAATAATTTCTAGTAGTAATTTTTGCATGATTTCATTTTTCAAATTAACCAACAGCCCTTTTAAGGGTTAAAAACTAACTTTAGCTTGAGACTTTAGCATGACTTGTGATTAGAAGGGAATGAACAAGTTATCATACTAAGGTAACGGACTTCAGAAAGGGGGATATTGACAGTTATTTTAATAGCCTAACTTAAGAAATCACTGGCAGTGAGGGATATATTTAACTTAAAAATCGCTAAATTATAACCCAACATCGGAGGAGAAATTTTGAATTGAAAATTAAGTAATTTTCAGTAGTTATTTTTTCATGATTTAATTTTTCAAATTATCCAACAGCCCTTTTAAGAGCTACAAATTAACTTTAGCTTGACACTTTAGCATGACTTGTGACCACATGGGAAGGAAAAAGCTATAATATTCAGGAAACGGAATGTAAAAAGGGGGGCCTTGACATTTATCTAGTAACAAAGCGTAGGAATTTACTGGAAGTGAGGGAGATATTTTCCTTAAAAATCACTAAATTATACCCCAACATCGGAGGAGGGATTTTGAATTGAAAGTTAAGTATTTTCCCGTAGTTATTTTTGCATGATTTAATTTTTCAAATTAACCAACAGCCCTTTTAACTGCTAAAACTTAACTTTAGCATATCCTGTGATAATTTCTTGTTACAGCAATTGACTGAACACGCTATAAGATTACTAAAACAGAATTCTGAAACAGGGGTGTTGAATATTGTTAAGTAGCACTACGTTGGGAATTAGTGGACGTGAGGGAGAAATATGCCTTAAAAATCTCTAAATTATACACCAACATCGGAGGAGGGAGTTTGAATTGAAAGTTAAGTAATTTCAAGTAGTAATTTTTTCATGATTTCATTTTTCAAATTAACCAACAGCCCTTTTAAGGGCTACAAATTAACTTTAGCTTGACACTTTAGCATGACTTGTGACCACATGGGAAGGAAAAAGCTATAAGATTAAGGAAACGGAATGTAAAAAGGGGGGCCTTGATATTTATCTAGTAACAAAGCGTAAGACTTTACTGGAAGTGAGGGAGATATTTTCCTTAAAAATCGCTAAATTATACCCCAACATCGGAGGAGGGATTTTGAATTGAAAGTTAAGTAATTTCCAGTAGTTATTTTTTCATGATTTCATTTTTCAAATTAACCAACAGCCCTTTTAAGGGCTACAAATTAACTTTAGCTTGTCACTTTAGCATGACTTGTGACCACATGGGAAGGACAAAGCTATAAGATTAAGGAAACGGAATGTAAAAAGGGGGGCCTTGACATTTATCTAGTAACAAAGTTTAATAAATTACTGGAAGTGAGGGAGATATTTTCCTTAAAAATCGCTAAATTATACCCAAACATCGGAGGAGGATTTTGAATTGAAAGTTAAATAATTTCCAGTAGTTATTTTTGCATGATTTCATTTTTCAAATTATCCAATAGCCCTTTTTAGGCCTAAAAATTAACTTTAGCTTGACACTTTAGCATGACTTGTGACCACATGGGAAGGACAAAGCTATAAGATTAAGGAAACGGAATGTAAAAAGGGGGGCCTTGACATTTATCTAGTAACAAAGCGTAAGAATTCACTGGAAGTGAGGGAGATATTTTCCTTAAAAATCGCTAAATTATACCCCAATATCGGAAGAGGGATTTTGAATTGAAAGTTAAGCATTTTCCAGTAGTAATTTTTGCATGATTTCATTTTTCAAATTAACCAACAGCCCTTTTAAGGGCTAAAAATTAACTTTAGCTTGACACTTTAGCATGACTTGTGACCACATGGGAAGGACAAAAATATAAGATTAAGGAAACGGAATTTAAAAAGGGGGGCCTTGACATTTATCTAGTAACAAAGCGTAAGAATTTACTGGAAGTGAGGGAGATATTTTCCTTAAAAATCGCTAAATTATACCCCAACATCGGAGGAGGGATTTTGAATTGAAAGTTAAGTAATTTCCAGTAGTTATTTTTGCATGATTTCATTTTTTAAATTAACCAACAGCCCTTTTAAGGGCTAAAAATTAACTTTAGCTTGACACTTTAGCGTGACTTGTGACCACATGGGAAGGACAAAGCTATAAGATTAAGGAAACAGAATGTAAAAAGGGTGGCCTTGACATTTATCTAGTAACAAAGCGTAAGAAATTACTGGAAGTGAGGGAGAAATTTTCCTTAAAAATCGCTAAATTATACCCTAACATCGGAGGAGGGATTTTGAATTGAAAGTTAAGTAATTTCCAGTAGTTATTTTGGCATGATTTCATTTTTTAAATTAACCAACAGCCCTTTTAAGGGCTACAAATTAACTTTATCTTGACACTTTAGCTTGACTTGTGACCACATGGGAAGGACAAAGCTATAAGATTAAGGAAATAGAATGTAAAAAGGGGGGTCTTGACATTTATCTAGTAACAAAGTGTAAGAATTTACTGGAAGTGAGGGAGATATTATTCATAAAAATCAATACATTAGATCCTATCCACGGATGAGGGCTTTTGATTTGCAAGATAAATATGTTCCAGTAGTTATTTTTGCTTGATTTTATTATTTAAATTAACCAACAGACCTAGTTAGTGCTACAAACTAAATTTAGCTTGACACTTTAGCATGACTTGTGATCACATGGGAAGGACAAAGCTATAAGATTAAGGAGACGGAATGTAAAAAGGGGGGCCTTGACATTTATCTAGTAGCAAAGCGTAAGAAATTACTGGAAGTGAGGGAGATATTTTCCTTAAAAATCGCTAAATTATACCTTAACATCGGAGGAGGGATTTTGAATTGAAAGTTAAGTAATTTCCAGTAGTTATTTTTGCATGATTTCATTTTTTAAATTAACCAACACTGTTGGTTAATTTAAAAAATGAAATCATGAAAAAATAACTACTGGAAATTACTTAACTTTCAATTCAAAATCCCTCCTCCGATGTTGAGGTATAATTTAGCGATTTTTAAGGAAAATATCTCCCTCACTTCCAGTAATTCTTACGCTTTCTTACAAGATAAATGTCAAGGCCTCTTTTACATTCCGTTTCCTTAATCTTATAGCTTTTTCCTTCCCATGCGGTCACAAGTCATGCTAAAGTGTCAAGCTAAAGTTAATTTGTAGCCCTTAAAAGGGCTGTTGGTCCAACAGCCCTTTTAAGGGCTACAAATTAACTTTAGCTTGACACTTTAGCATGACTTGTGACCACATGGGAAGGACAAAGCTATAAGATTAAGGAAACAGAATGTAAAAAGGGGGGCCTTGACATTTATCTAGTAACAAAGCGTAAGAATTTACTGGAAGTGAGGGAGATATTTTCCTTAAAAATCGCTAAATTATACCCCAACATCGGAGGAGGGATTTTGAATTGAAAGTTAAGTATTTTCCAGTAGTAATTTTTGCATGATTTCATTTTCCAAATTAACCAACAGCCCTTTTAAGGGCTAAAAATTAACTTTAGCTTGACACTTTAGCTTTACTTGTGATCACATGGGAAGGAAAAAGCTGTAAGTATAAGATCACGGATTTTATAAAGTGGGGCCTTGAAAGTTATCTAGTACCTTAGAGTTAGAATTTAATGGAAGCAAGGGAGATATTTCAATTAAAAACCACTTAATTATACCCCAACATCGGAGGAGGGATTTTGAATTGAAAGTTAAGTAATTTCCAGTAGTTATTTTTTAATGATTTCATTTTTCAAATTAACCAACAGCCCTTTTAAGGGCTAAAAATTAACTTTAGCTTGACACTTTAGCATGACTTGTGACCTCATGGGAAGGAACCAGCTATAAGATTAAGAAAACGGAATGTAAAAAGGGGGGGCCTTGACATTTATCTAGTAACAAAGCTTAAGAATTCACTGGAAGCGAGGGATATATTCTCCTTAAAAATCGCTAAATTATACCCCAACATCGGAGGAGGGATTTTGAATTGAAAGTTAAATATTTTCCAGTAGTTATTTTTGCATGATTTCATTTTTCAAATTAACCAACAGCCCTTTTAAGGGCTACAAACTAACTTTAGCTTGACACTTTAGCGGGACTTGTGACCACATGGGAAGGACAAAGCTATAAGATTAAGGAAAAGGAATGTAGAAAGGGGGGCCTTGACATTTATCTAGTAACAAAGCGTAAGAATTTACTGGAAGTGAGGGACAATTTCTCCTTAAAAATCGCTAAAATATACCCCAACATCGGATGAGGGATTTTGAATTGAAAGTTAAGTAATTTCCAGTAGTTATTTTTTCATGATTTAATTTTTCAAATTAACCAACAGCCCTTTTAAGGGCTACAAATTAACTTTAGCTTGACACTTTAGCATGACTTGTGACCACATGGGAAGGAAAAAGCTATAAGATTAAGGAAACTGACTGTAAAAAGGGGGGCCTTGAAATTTATCTAGTAACAAAGTGTCAGAAATTACTGGAAGTGAGGGATATATTTTTCTTAAAATCGCTAAATTATACCCAAACATCGGAGGAGGGATTTTGAATTGCAAGTTAAATATTTTCCAGTAGTAATTTTTGCATCATTTTATTCTTCAAAGTAACCAACAGCCCTTTTTAGGGCTACAAACTAACTTTAGCTTGACACTTTAGAAGGACTTGTGACCACATGGGAAGGACAAAGCTATAAGATTAAGGAAACGGAATGTAAAAAGGGGGGCCTTGACATTTATCTAGTAACAAAGCGTAAGAAATTACTGGAAGTGAGGGAGATATTTTCCTTAAAAATCGCTAAATTATACCCTAACATCGGAGGAGGGATTTTGAATTGAAAGTTAAGTAATTTCCAGTAGTTATTTTTGCATGATTTCATTTTTCAAAATTAACCAACAGCCCTTTTAAGGGCTACAAATTAACTTTAGCTTGACACTTTAGCATGACTTGTGACCACATGGGAAGGACAAAGCTATAAGATTAAGGAAACGGAATGTAAAAAGGGGGCCTAGACATTTATCTAGTAACAAAGCGTAAGAATTTACTGGAAGTGAGGGAGATATTTTGCTTAAAAATCGCTAAATTATACCCCAACATCGGAGGAGGGATTTTGAATTGAAAATTAAGTAATTTCCAGTAGTTATTTTTTCATGATTTCATTTTTCAAATTATCCAACAGCCCTTTTAAGGGCTACAAATTAACTTTAGCTTGACACTTTAGCATGACTTGTGACCACATGGGAAGGAAAAAGCTATAAGATTAAGGAAACGGAATGTAAAAAGGGGGGCCTTGACATTTATCTAGTAACAAAGCGTAAGAATTTACTGGAAGTGAGGGATATATTTTCCTTAAAAATCGCTAAATTATACCCCAACATCGGAGGAGGGATTTTGAATTGAAAGTTAAATATTTTCTAGTAGTAATTTTTGCATGATTTCATTTTTCAAATTAAACAAAAGCCCTTTTAAGGGCTACAAATTAACTTTAGCTTGACACTTTAGCATGACTTGTGACCACATGGGAAGGACAAAGCTATAAGATTAAGGAAACGGACTGTAAAAAGGGGGGCCTTGACATTTATCTAGTAACAAAGCGTAAGAATTTACTGGAAGTGAGGGAGATATTTTCCTTAAAAATCGCTAAATTATACCCCAACATCGGAGGAGGGATTTTGAATTGAAAGTTAAGTACTTTCCCGTAGTTATTTTTGCATGATTTCATTTTTCAAATTAACCAACAGCCCTCTTAAGGGTTACAAATTAACTTTAGCTCGACACTTTAGCATGACTTGTGACCACATGGGAAGGACAAAGCTATAAGATTAAGGAAAAGGAATGTAAAAAGGGGGGCATTGAAATTTATCTAGTTGCACAGCGTAAGAATTTACTGGAAGTGAGGGAGATATTTTCCTTAAAAATCGCTAAATTATACCCTAAGATCGGAGGAGGGATTTTGAATTGAAAGTTAAGTAATTTCCAGTAGTTATTTTTGCATGATTTCATTTTTCAAATTAACCAACAGCCCTTTTGAGGGCTACAAATTGACTTTAGCTTGACACTTTAGTATGACTTGTGACCACATGGGAAGGAAAACGCTATAAGATATATAAAACGGACTGTTAAAAGAGGGAACTTGATATTTATTTTGTAAGAACGAGTTAGTTTTTACTGGAAGTGAGTGATAGATTTGCATTAAAAATCGATAAAATATAACAAATCATCGGAGGTGAGATTTTGAATTGAAAGTTAAGTAATTTCCAGTAGTTATTTTTTCAAGATTTAATTTTTCAAATTAACCAACAGCCCTTTTAAGGGCTACAAATTAACTTTAGCTTGACACTTTAGCATGACTTGTGACCACATGGGAAGGACAAAGCTATAAGATTAAGGAAACGGAATGTAAAAAGGGGGGCCTTGACATTTATCTAGTAACAAAGCGTAAGAATTTACTGGAAGTGACTGAGATATTTTCCTTAAAAATCGCTAAATTATACCCCAACATCGAAGGAGGGATTTTGAATTGAAAGTTAAGTATTTTCCAGTAGTTATTTTTGCATGATTTCATTTTTCAAATTAACCAACAGCCCTCGTTAGGGTTACAAACTAACTTTAGCTTGACACTTTAGCAGGACTTGTGACCACAAGGGAAGGAAAAAGCTATAAGATTAAGGAAATGGAATGCAAAAACGGGGACCTTGACATTTATTTAGTAACAAAGCGTAAGAATTTACTGGAAGTGACTGAGATATTTTCCTTAAAAATCGCTAAATTATACCCCAACCTCGAAGGAGGGATTTTGATTTGCAAGTTAAATATTTTCCAGTAGTTATTTTTGCTTGATTTTATTTTTCAAATTAACCAACAGCCCTTTTAAGGGCTAAAAACTAACTTTAGCTTCACACTTTAGTAGGACTTGTGATCACATGGGACGGACAACGCTATAAGATTAAGGTAACGGACTGCTAAAAGAGGGGCCTTGACATTTATCTAGTAACAACGCGTAAGAATTTACTGGAAGTGAGGGAGATATTTGCCTTAAAAATCGCTAAAATATACCCCAACATCGGAGGAGGGATTTTGAATTGATAGTTAAGTATTTTACAGTAGTTATTTTGTCTTGATTTAATTTTTCAAATTAACCAACAGCCCTGTTAAGGTCTACAAATTAACTTTAGCTTGACACTTTAGCATGACTTGTGACCGCATGGGAAGGAAAAAGCTATAAGATTAAGAAAACGGACTTTAAAAAGGGGGGGCCTTGACATTTATATAGTAACACATCGTAAGAATTTAATGAAAGTAAGGGATATATTTCCCTTAAAAATCACTAAATTATAAACCAACATCGGAAGAGGGATTTTGATTTGCAAATTAAACATTTTCCAGTAGTAATTTTTGCATCATTTTATTTTTAAAATTAACCACCAGCCCTTTTTAGGGCTACAAACTAACTTTAGCTTGACACTTTAGCATGACTTGTGACCACATGGGAAGGACAAAGCTATAAGATTAAGGAAACGGAATGTAAAAAGGGGGCCTTGACATTTATCTAGTAACAAAGCGTATGAATTTACTGGAAGTGAGGGAGATATTTTCCTTAAAAATCACTAAATTATACCCCAACATCGGAGGAGAGATTTTGAATTGAAAGTTAAGTATTTTCCAGTAGTTATTTTTGCATGATTTCATTTTTCAAATTAACCAACAGCCCTGTTAAGGGCTACAAATTAACCTTAGCTTGACATTTTAGCATGACTTGTGACCACATGGGAAGGACAAAGTTATAAGATTAAGGAAACGGAATGTAAAAAGGGGGCCTTGACATTTATCTAGTAACAAAGCGTAAGAATTTACTGGAAGTGAGGGAGATATTTTCCTTAAAAATCGCTAAATTATACCCCAACATCGGAGGAGGGATTTTGAATTGAAAGTTAAGTAATTTCCAGTAGTTATTTTTTCATGATTTAATTTTTACAATTAACCAACAGCCCTTTTAAGGGCTAAAAATTAAATTTAGCTTGACACTTTAGCATGACTTGTGACCGCATGGGAAGGAAAAAGCTATAAGATTAAGCAAACGGAATTTAAAAAGGGGGGGCCTTGACATTTATCTAGTAACAAAGCGTAAGAATTTAATGGAAGTGAGGGAGATATTTTCCTTAAAAACCACTAAATTATACCCCAACATCGGAGGAGGGATTTTGAATTGAAAGTTAAGTATTTTCCAGTAGTTATTTTGGCTTGATTTCATTTTTCAAATTAACCAACAGCCCTTTTTAGGGCTACAAATTGACTTTAGCTTGACACTTTAGCATGACTTGTGACCACATGGGAAGGACAACGCTATAAGACTAAGGAAACGGAATGCAAAAAGGGGGCCTTGACATTTATCTAGTAACAAAGCGTAAGAATTTAATGGAAGTGAGGGAGATATTTTCCTTAAAAACCACTAAATTATACCCCAACATCGGAGGAGGGATTTTGAATTGAAAGTTAAGTAATTTCCAGTAGTTATTTTTTCATGATTTCATTTTTCAAATTAACCAACAGCCCTTTTAAGGGCTACAAATTAACTTTAGCTTGACATTTTAGCATGACTTGTGACCACATGGGAAGGACAAAGCTATAAGATTAAGGAAACGGAATGTAAAAAGGGGGGCCTTGACATTTCTCTAGTAACAAAGCGTAAGACTTCACTGACAGTGAGGGATATATTTTTCTTAAAAATCGCAAAATTATACCCCAACATCGGAAGAGGGATTTTGAATTGAAAGTTAAGTATTTTCCAGTAGTTATTTTTTCAGATTCTGTTATAGTAAACAGAAGACTGGCACGATCAATACAAGATACTAGGGTATATAGGAGTGCTGTTATTGATGGTAAAAGTAAAGATCACCATCTAGTAGTGTCAATGGTTAATTTAAAGCTGAAATATCGGAAGGGTAATTACCTCACGGGAAGTTATGATGTTAGTAGAGAATTTGAGAGAAACTTTCCAGGAACAGTTGAATACTAAACTTTAGAGTTTAAAATTTGATAATGTGGAAGATGGTTGGAATAACTTTACAAAAATAATTTGTGAAGTTGCTGAAGGTGTCTTAATGAAGTAAGCTAGAACTGCAGCTAAGAATATTAGTGAAAAAGGTCTATGTTTAATAGAAAGGAGAAAGGACTTGTACAAAAATTATCTGAGTGATAGATCGTATGAAAACAAAAGAAATGTAAAGAAAGTGGAGAAAGCATTGAAATATGAGCTAAGGAGGTGTGAAGTGGAGGCCATGGACAAAATTGTCGGGGATTTAGAAGATGCAGCTAGACGGCATAATAGTAAAATATTGTACTGGCACGTTAATAAATTGATAGGTAGTTGTCAATCCAGACTAGTCCCAGTTAAAGATAGGAATGGGGTGGAAATTAGCGATAAGGAAAAAGCTAAAGCGAGATGGGCCGAACATTTTGAGAATTTGCTTAACCAAGATAGAGTTGCAGGAAAAAATATAGAGGAAAATGAAAAAGTTTGTGATACCTTGGATGTGAAGGAAGATTTTGTTTTGTGAGGAGGAATTAGCAACAGTACTAAAAGGACTAAAAAATAACAAGGCTCCAGGCGCTGAATGGGTGGTAAATGAATTTCTTAAATAAGGTGGCACTGAGGTTAGAAATTAGTTACTGAAGATTATGAATATGGTTTTTGAAAAGGGGGAAGTACCTGACGATTTTAGGAAAACCTTAATTAAGCCACTTTATAAGAAAGGTGATAAGAGTGAGTGTGGTAATTATCGAGGCATTAGTCTGGTCTCTGTAGGTAGCAAATTACTTAGTAATATGATACTTTTTAAACTGAGAGATGCCGTAGACAAAGTTTTAAGAGAAGAGCAGTGCGGTTTTAGAAAAGGTATAGGATGTGTCGACCAAATTTTCACTCTTAGGCTAATAATTGAGAAGTGCCTAAGTTTTCAAACACCTTTGGTCCTCAGTTTTGTAGATTATGAGCAAGTGTTCGATTCTGTTGATAGAGGAGCTTTAGTGAAGGTCTTATCCTTGTATGGTATACCAGACAAATACATTAAATTGATTAGTGCTATGTACGAGAATAACACTGCAGCGGTTAAGGTAGGAACTGAGGTTAGCAGCTGGTTTTGTATTAAATCAGGAGTTAAGCAGGGTTTTGTTCTATCCCCCTTTATATGGATTATTTTTATGGAATTTTTTTTAAGGAACAAAGGAAAGGCAATGGGAGATTACGGAATCAAATGGGGAGGAAAAAGTCTCCTGAACCTGGATTTTGCTAATGATTTAAGAATCCCAGAGGAAAGTTTAAGCAAAATGAATGGAGTTTTAGAGGTTATGTGAGTTCAGAGTACTGAAATTGGTTAGAAAATTAATATTAAGAAGACCAAGTCACTAAGGCTAAGAATAAATGAAGATGAAAAGATGATGTAGGGTAATGAAAAGATTGATCAGGTTTTCAGTTTCACTTACCTTGGTAGTATTATTAGTAAAGATGGTTGGAGTAAGGAAGATGATAAAAACCGAATAGCCATGGCTCAGGGTTTTTTTTCAATGTTAAAAAAAGTCTGGCACAATAGGAAGATAAGTCAACAAACATTATTTAGACTATTAGAGGCTACAGTGATGACAAATCTCAAATGTGACTCTGAAGCATGGACGCTCTTAAGAGCAGATGGAGATTGGCTCGATGTTTTCAAGAAAAATTGCTTAAGGATTGTTCTGGGTCCCCGGCTGACTGACCGTATTTCAAACAATAGGCTATGCGAAAAATGTGGTTGAATACCACTTTCTAGGTCTATAATGAAAGAAAGGTTGAGGTGGTTAGGGCATGTTTTGCAGATGAAGGATGACAGATTGCCGAAGATTGTTCTTTTCGGCCAACCAGCTAGGTCTAAACGGAAAGCAGGTCGTCCCCGTCTGGGGTGGGAGGACGTTATAAATAAAGATTTAAAGGAAATGGGAACTTTGTGGGCGGGTGTAAAAAGGGAGGCTTTGAATAGATTGGGGTGGAGGAGAAGCGTGCGTAGCTGTGTTGGCCTCATGCAGCTTGGTGCTGCAATGAGTTGTTAGTAGTAGTATTTTTTCATGATTTCATTTTTCAAATTAACCAACAGCCCTTTTAAGGGCTACAAATTAACTTTAGCTTGACACTTTAGCCTGACTTGTGACCACATGGGAAGGACAAAGCTATAAGATTAAGGAAACGGAATCTAAAAAGGGGGGCCTTGACATTTATCTAGTAACATAGCGTAAGAATTTACTGAAAGTGAGGGATAGATTCTCCTTAAAAATCGCTAAATTATACCCCAACCTCGGATGAGTGATTTTGATTTGCAAGTTAAGTATTTTCCAGTAGTTATTTTTGCATCATTTCATTTTTCAAATTAACCAACAGCCCTTTTAAGGGCTACAAATTAACTTTAGCTTGACACTTTAGCATGACTTGTGACCACATGGGAAGGACAAAGCTATAAGATTAAGGAAACGGAATGTAAAGAGCGTAAACTACATCCATGGCAGTTACAGTTTTTCTCTTGTCATGCTCTGTGTACGTGACAGCATCGCGAATAACATTTTCTAGAAAAACTTTAAGAACACCTCTGGTTTCCTCGTAAATTAGGCCAGATATACGTTTTACACAACCTCGGCGAGCCAGTCTTCTAATAGCCTTTTTGGCTGAAGTTGACTTTTTAACTGTAGTAGGTTTTAATTGTAGCGTAAAAAAAGCGTAAAAATTTCGAAGCAAATAAATGATGTTACAATATTGCGCAATAGGTACTCGTGGGCCGAGCTTAAAGGCAAGTCAGGAATGCAAAGTCACCTTATCGGCTTATCGCTCTACAAATTAACTTTAGCTTGACACTTTAGCATGACTTGTGACCCCATGGGAAGGACAAAGCTATAAGATTAAGAAAACGGAATGTAAAAACGGGGGCCTTGACATTTATCTAGTAAAAAATCGTAAGAATTTACTGGAGTGAGGGAGATATTTTCATTAAAAATCGCTAAATTATACCCCAACATCGGAGGAGGGATTTTGAATTGAAAGTTAAGTAATATCAAGTAGTTATTTTTGCATGACTTGTGACCACATGGGAAGGACAAAGCTATAAGATTAAGGAAACGGAATGTAAAAAGGGGGCCTTGACATTTATCTAGTAAAAAAGCGTAAAAATTTACTGGAAGTGAGGGAGATATTTTCCTTAAAAATCGCTAAATTATACCCCAACAAAATCTAAATATATATAGGGGGGCTTACAAAATTTATTTATAAAAACGGAACAAACTAAACCCCCGCCCCCAGAACTATTTTATGTAAAGCGCTCTAGAAGGGTTTTTACAACTAGAAACATTACTAGTAATCGGTCGAATTTAGTTGTTTCGTTCATTACAATTCGTTAGATTATTGCGTTTCTGGAAGTCTGTGTTTTAATGGTCTAGGTATAATTAATTTAAATGCGAATTTGCAAACACCCATGCATATTTCTTATATTTTCTAAAAACATGTGGATTAAAGTTTTCTAATAGCAAAAAAAGTCGATTACAAGGATTCAAAGTACAAGAAAAAAGGTGTTTTATTACATTAAGCAACATTTTGATTACTGTTAACTAGTCTCCAAATATATTATTGCACTATACCATGGATGAATCAGTGAAAAAAATATCTAAATATAGACGAGTGACCTGTTAATTCTTAATTATAATTTTCATTGATCAAAATCCCACCTCCTACTAAAAAATTTCCATAAATCCAGTCCAAAAAAACACAAGTCAGGCCAAAAGTCCTTAGCTCGTGCACAGAGAAATGTTAACCTGGGTACGGCGGTTTCTGATACTATAAATGTAACACTATGACAATAAAGCGTTCATTTGACAATTATATGAAAATAACAATAGAATCTTGTTATTGAGGGAAAAGTTTTAATGCAAATATAAATAGTAGTTTCTAATATGAATTTTTCACTTCTATTTTTGAAGAGTATTAAATCTTTGAAACATATATGCAGAACAAGATTGAACAAACAAAGCCTGAGGATATTTTAGAAGTGGAAAAGCATCTTTTCGACATGGACCCTTTGGCAGCTTTTGAATCTTTCCCAGAATAAAAAAATGGTTAAAAATTAGATTTAAAATAAGATAAAAAAGAAAAAGGAACAGTGCGTGTGGTCTCAGTAACCAATTGTGGCATCAGTTTTACCACAGAAGTTGAGCAGGGAGATGGAGCAAGGAAAAATGAAATTAAAGGCAAGAAAAACACTTCCGAGGAATATGCCAATTGCCCTCGAGCCGCTTTAAAACCAATCAAGAAAATAATTACGTCTTAAAAAAATTAAATAATGTTCGATATTTAACCTAATTTAGTGAAAATATTTTTTTTGATTTTTAACTAATAAATAAATACGGAAGAGTATCGTTTTTAATTATAACCGCCTAGACTAATTTCGATATCAAAGTATACGGATATAGAATTATTGAAAAAGTAACTTGCGCGTAATTTAGTAGAATTGAAATGTCTGAAATCTCGTAAATAGAGCAGAAATATTTAAAAATATAATTTTAAGATTTAATTTTTACAGATGGGCTATTCTAACTTGTATGTTTTTTTGACTTAAATTTGGATTTAAAGATAAAAAAATATCTTTTCCAATTCTATTTTTGAAGAGAAAATGATAAAAAATTCAGTTTCTGAATTTAAAATTTTTTTTTATGGGGGTAATGGTGCTCGTCCGAAGTCTGCTCCCATGCCTTCATGGCGCATGCAGAGCTGACTTCACGGGCCTCTGGATATCCAACGAGCCACCGGAGAACTACATGACTCGATGCATGTGGGGTCGAGCCAACCGCCTCTTTAAAGAACTTACTCCGACAGGAAAGGAATAGAACATCGGTGTAACCCCAGAAATTGGAGATGGCCGGGGAGGTTACCCCTCCCCCAAACTTTGATGGGGGAGGGGGTGGAGGGATGTATATTTTACCCAACAAAACCTAAATAAAATTTAGATGCTTGTCCTTCTGTAAAACGTAACATCTTTGGACTTCTGTTGTTAACCAGCGGTCCCCGCCCCCACTCCTTGTTTACAACCTACGAAACTATGTCCTATTTTATTAATATCCTCCTCTCTGACAAAGACATTGATTTTATATAGATTAAAATTATTTCACACAAGACAACAAATTAGATATCTTGTCTTATATATTTAGATTCAGTGTTTTTATTGTGAGTTTTAGTCTTTATTTCACTACTACTTTGAACTAGAACCATCATCTCTCTACACTATACTTAAATAACTTTTAATGGAAATTAAACTTCATATTTAATATTTTTTAACCGATAATGTAAATTCATATTAGAAATGCGTTTTTTAGTTTAGAAAACGATTTTGTTCTAATTCCTAATAGTAAATTATATTGTTTTTTATAAAAATCTAGTATAGATCAATATCAATAATATGTACGTATAAAATAAGGACATACAAATAAATTAGAGTCGTTTTTATCTAACAAATACAATCATTATCCTGAAATATGAGAATAAAGGCATTGAAAACCAAAACTGGTTATGCCCAAATTCCTTAGCTCGCACGCAGAGAGAAACGTTTACGCGGGGATGGTGGTTCTGGGACCTATAACATTACCACTTTGAAAATAAGCATGCAATCAATAGTTAGTTACAGTAGTTAGAGAGAGATACGTCAAACTACAGTAAAATTTTGATATTTGAAGCAGAAGAAGTACAGACATATGCAGTAACAAAGATAAATTATTCACCATCATGTACTAACAAGACAGAACATTCTCAAAAACCATAACTGTCTGAAAAACCTCCCTGTTCTACCCCTACACACACCCAGGCACCACCTAAACCGGCACCGGAACGGGTTCAACACGACGTAACTGAAATGGCCTAACACAGGAGCTATCACAGTCTAGATCGTATCACGTACATCCAGGATCCTTGTTAGGATTACCATGATGCACTATGGGAGACTCTGCACCTTAAGCAGGCTTTGAAGCATTGCCTTGCAAATTCTATTGTTATAAATCCAAAAGGTACTGGCGTAACTGGTTCGTTCAAGCTTGCAAAGCCTGTCAAGGCCAAAAAATCCATGTCTGCAAAGTCAGCCAAGCCCACAACTAAGAAAGCCTCAGTCAAGAAAACAGCAAAACATACTACAGTTAAAAAGTCATCTTCAGCCAATAAGGTTGACAAGAATATGGATTGTATCAAGATAAATTTTTTGGTTTAAAAGACCTACTCTTGTTCATAAGCATCCTTACCTTCATATTAATATTCACACTCTAAGGTTCCTTCTATCAAAAAGTCTCCCGCCCAGAACATGGCATCATCGCCTCACTTAGCCAATACCTCCGAGCAAAAGTTCGGGCCCTACGATGGGCGAAGATACTCACCCCAAGCAATTGTCGTGTATATAACCTAAACCAATCGACTCGATTTTAGTTCATTTAATATATACAAACTTATCATACTGTTCTGGATAAAGGTATAATTAATAATTGTATAGATATGTAAGATGCTGTTTACGCCTAAAACACGTTAGAAAATTTTGTAATAGGATGAACACAGTAGAAAATTTTGAAATTAATTCTAAGACTCAAACTAAAAACACAGAAGCTGAATGAGTCCGAGAAGTGATCAAATTTTGGTTCTGTGTTGAATACTCTGTTTTACACTGAATAAATAGAATTTGTACTTCTAGCTGTGCTTTTACAAACCAAAAATAGATTGTTAATTATTGAAAGATTAGTGCGATGAGAGACAGCGTTTGCACCATGGACTATAACTTCTTTTATGTGTTTCGATCAAATTATATATAAAATAATCAATGTTCTTACCACTTGTAACATAGTTATTTTAAACCTGATAAATGTAATTTTTAAATTTTAATTTTTATTTTTTCATAAAAAACAGAAGTAGAAAATAAAACAGGGCCTAATGAAAAAAAAAACTACACACTTTACGTATGAAGGAGTTTCTAATAATCAGATTGTACTTTAAATTAAAAGACTTTTAACTATTTAGGAACCTATAACTTTATCAGTGTTTGAATTTTGCGATCACTTTGTGTTTTGAAAATTAAATAATTAGAGTTTTTATTATTAAACCTAATAAAAAAACAAAAGGAAAAATATATAATACTCGTAGTATATAAACAGATGTATGATAAATATTTGCAAATTAGGGGGGGGGTGGGGGGGGGGCTAAAGCAGATCCGAGACGCACGCAGGCGCAGAACCGCGGGACCATGGCACCCCCTAAACCCCAAAAACAATCGAGTTTTTCGCTTCCAATAATTTATAAACTGCAATTTGCAAGCCGTAAGATAATGCCACTAGCAGTATTTGGGGTGTCACGGGTTTGGGCATTGTTACGATCTATAGCGATGTGTACCATATTGTGCACAAGTACCGTTTTTATGTTCCAACTTCTAAATTAAAGTCAGTCGGATGCCTTTTCTTATATAGTTTGAAACTCATGATTCAGTTTACAAGAAAATTAATTCAGTACATAAAATTGAGAAAGCTTTTGATACTTGTTTATTAAATGCATACAATTAATTCAATACTTTTGTCAAAATTTTAAGGACCAAAGGTAATTTAGTATAAGTTGAAATATATTGTACTTATTTATTTTCTTATAAACTCAAACTTTAAAGAAAGGGTTTGTGCAGTTAAATATCAGCAATTATTTATTACAACAATTCAATAGTGAGAATAAAAACTTTATTCAAATATGAAAGGACAATCTAAATAAAGTAAAATTAGAATTGTCATTTCTTTGCATAATTAGGATTAGATATTGCTCCTGAGACGAAAAGAAAAGAAAATATTCACTGATAGTTTGGATGCACAACAAAGAAAAGGTTCATAAGAACAGGGCTAGTAAGTGTTTTTAACGTGGGTGTCAATTTAAAAGGCATTTTTATAGGGGGACTGGGACACTTTAACAAGCCTTTTGCAAACTTTACAAAAAAAAGAATTAAAATATGCTAAATTTTATAGACATAGTTAAAACACCATCAATTTCTGTTACAGTTTTAATCCTGTCATGATCTGTTTAATAGTAATAATCGAGCCTCACATTTTCTATACAAAATTTATGAAAGCAACTGGTTTAAAAGGCCCGTAGGCCAGATATACGTTTTACACCACCTCGGCGAGCCAGTCTTCTGATAGCCTTTTTGGCTGAAGTTGACTTTTTAACTGTAGTAGGTTTTAATTGTAGTAGCCTCAAAATTTGGTCTCGTTTCTTATTGCGTTAACTTCTGTGTTTAGAGTTTTAGTTTGATAATGTATTTCAATAATAATTTTAAAAATAACCATCATCTATCTTACATTTTCTTAAATAAAATTTGATTTGAATTAATTTTAAAAAATAAAAATTTTACAAAGAGTATCCAAATACATATTTGAATGGCTTTTTTTATTAGTGAAAACAAGTTTTTACTTATTTCAACTAATCTATTCTCATATTCTTGCAAATTAGCATGGATAAAGAAATGAAAAAAATATGTACGCATAGAACAATGATATGTCTATCCTCTAATATAAGTTTTATTCCTAAAAATTCCACCTCCTAATGAAAAATTAGAATAAAGTCATTCCAAACAAACACAAGTGCTGCCCAAATTCCTAAACTCGCGCTCAGAGATAACTGTTAACCCGGGGACGTCGTTTTCTGAAGTACAGTTATAAAACTTGGAACATGAGCATGAAGTAGAGGCGTGATAGAGAGAATAGAATACTGAGACGACTTTCAAATGTCTGAAGTTGAAGTGGCAACGACATCTGTAGAATTTCAGAGCATGGCTTAACCAGCCAAGAAGGAAGAGAAAGCAAATGCTCCAAAACCAGCTAAGGCTGCAAAACCTAAAGGGGATAAAAAGGCCAAAATACCAGCAAACCACCCAAACGGCACAGAAGTGATCACCAAATCCATTGCTGACCTGAAACAACGCGGGGTATATAGCCGACAGGCCATTCTCAAATACATCCTGGCCAATTTCCAGGTTGGCAATGATGCAAAAGTTGTGAATATGCACCTTAAGCCAGCTTTGAAGCGTTGCCTTGCAAATGGAATTGTTATAATTCCATTTGTTATAATTCCAGTAAAGTTTACTAATAGCAAAAAAAAGTCGATTACAAGGATTCAAATTCCTAGAAAAAAGGTGTTTTCTGAAATTGAACACCATTTTTGACGAATTTTCACTATTCTCTACCTTTTTGCTGGCAAGATACGATGAATGAAGCAATGAAAAAAATATCTACCTATAGACGAATGACCTGTTTATTCTGTAGTATAATTTTCATTCCTCAAAATCCCACCTCCTAATCAAAAATTTGAATAAATCCATTGCAAACAAACACAAGTAGGGCCAAAATTCCTTAGCTCGCGCAGAGAGAAATGTTAACCCGGGTACGGCGGTTTCCGATACTATAGTTGTAACCACAGTTCAAATATTATCGTCATGTGAGCCCCACAAACTGTCATGAGCCTTTCGATGCTGTCTCGCGGGGTTTGTGACGATACTTGTACCTGCTACTACAGATTCAGCAGACAACAAGGCCAAATCCATCTCTCTTGCTATTTTGCCCTCAACCGAGACAAGATCGTCAAGGGAAATCAAGGTATGTGGAGATCGTCACGGGTGTGACCTGACCGAGGCTTATAAGCCTAGCTTGCATTTTCTCCATCAAAGCCTTGCGGAGGTCCTCGACGACATTTGAAAATCCACCACAATCTACCTGAACAAGGTGGCGTCTCCAAATCTTGGATAAAGGCAGGACTTTTGAGATGGAGGGATAGCTTTCAGAAGAGAGCTCGATTGTGACCTCGTCAAAAGGTGTAAGTACCGCGATCACGTTTGAAATAACATCCCACTCACTTTCAGTGAGTAGGAGATCTACTTTACCGAGAAGCGCCAGCGAACTTGTTACTGGCTCTTTCAGGTCATGTAGACTACGCAACATTATGAGGAGCGAATTCCATCTAGTGGTCACATCAGGTTTCAGTTTTTTTGGTGCAAACATTGTCAATAGTGATCTGAACCTTGCGCAGCTTTTCGGCAGCTACAAAACTACGTCTGAAAAAGCTGACTATGTTCCTAGCTTTTTGGACAAGAGGTGACAAGTCAGCAGTATCATCAATAGCACCCATCACAATCAAATTCAGAGTATGTGCGAAGCACGAAACATGTCTCCAGCCTTTACCTACAACAGATGCAGCATCCTTTACAGCCCGTACCACATTTGCTCCATTATCGGTAACTACAGCTACAACCTTTTCCTTACTCCCCCATTCAGTGGCAATTTTCAGAAGATGAGCTGTGATAGCATCAGCAGTATGCCTTTCTTCAGTTTTCACAGTAGTAAGCACGTTGCTGCAGAGGCAGCCTTTCTCATCAATGTAATGATAAAGCGTTCATTTGACAATTAAATACCAAGGAAACAATACTTGTTTGATTAATAAAAAAGGGATAAGGCAAATATGAATATAAGTAGTTACGATCAAATATTCGACTATATTTATGAATATTTTTAATAATTTAAAAAATAGGGGAATATAAGTCGCGCAAAAAAACGTCTGTTTTTTTGGTTTTACAGGGACAAGATTCTCTTTGACTTTGACCCTGGGACACCTTTGTAAGCATTCCCAGACTAAAACTAGGTTAACACAAACAATTTAAACTCAGATCAAAAAGCCACAGGCACTGTGCGGGTGGTCTCAGTACCCAAGTGTGGCATCAGTTTTCCAACAGAAGTTAACCAGGGAGATGGAGCACTGAAAACTGTAATTAAAGGCAAGAAAAACACTTACGAGGAATATGCAAATCGCGCTCTAGCTGCAATAAAAACAATCAAAACAATAAAAAAGGCTGATCACAAGGACAGAAATGGCAAAAAGAAAACTAGGAGATGTCCTCAAGAATGTCTAAAAAGTTTAAAAAAAAGAAATAAGGAAGCTGCTCGAAATTACAGAATAAA